>NC_140672.1:5000-65000 GCF_054131305.1 Coturnix japonica
GTTAAATTTAGTTTATATTAATTGATTACAAAACTTAAGCCAATTAGAATTAGATAATTAGATTGCAAAGCAAAATCCAATTTGGTTGACAATAATTGAATGCAAAGCTAAAGCCAATTTGGTTGACAAAAAATAATTGCACACGCTGAAATCAGTGTAAATATCATAATGGCCACAAATGGGCACAAGTCAAAGAGTGGCCACAAATGGGCATGAGTCAAAGAGTGGCCGGGAAGCAACTCAGCTCCCTCAGGCCATAGATATTGGTTACGGGGCTGGGTTAGCCCAGATTTTTTTCTATCTGGGCTAGCCCAGCCCCGTAAGCTTGGATAAATAAAGCCAATTTGGCTAAAATAATTTGATTTCAAAAATATAGCCAATTAAATTGAGTTAATTTGAGTTAATTTGAGTTAATTTGAAGCCAAATTTAAAGCCAATTTAGTTGATATTAATTGAATGCAAAACTTAAGCCAATTTGGATTAGAAATTTAGATTCCAAAACAAAATCCAATTTGGTTGACAATGATTGAATAGAAAGCTGAAGCCAATCTGGGTTGAAATTAATTGACTCCAGAACAAAAGCTAATTTGGTTGACAAAAAATAATTGCACATGCTGAAATCAGCGTAAATCTTATAATGGCCGCAAATGGGCACAAGTCAAAGAGTGGCCGCAAATGGGCACGAGTCAAAGAGTGGCCGGGAAGCAACTCAGCTCCCTCAGGCCGTGGGCGTTGGTTACGGGGCTGGGATAGCCCTAATAGAAAAAAAATGGGCTACCCAGCCCCGTAAGCAAGGATAAATAAAGCCAATTTGGCTGATATTAATTGAAATCAAACCTTAAACCAATTTGGTTAAGGTTAAATAATAGCAAAGTTAAAGCCAATTAGTTTAAGATTAAATGATTGCAAAGCTAAAGCCAATTCAATGAAGGTAGATAGATTGCAAAGCTACAGCCAATTAGATTAAACTTAAATGGTTGTAAAGCTACAACCAATTTAAGTAACATTAAATGATTGCAAAACTAAAGTCAATTTGATTAAAAATAATGGCAAAACTAAAGCCAATTTGATTAACAATGACTGATAGAAAGCTAAAGCCAATTTTGTTAAAATAATTAATTGAAAAGCTATAACCAACTTGATTAAGATTAATTAACAACATATCAAAAACCAATTTAGTTGCAGTTAAATGATTACAAAACAAAACCCAATGTGGGTGAAGTTAATAGATTACTAAGCTAAAACCAATTTGTTTAAGTGTGATGTCAAATCTAAAACCAATTTGGGTAAGGTTAACTGAACACAAACCTTAAACCAATTTGGTTAAGAGAACTTAACTCAAAAGCTAATTCCAATTAAATAGAGGTTAATTGACTAACATGTAGCTGATGTGCTGTTGTGATGGATCGTCAGCCCCACAAAGCTTTATTGAACACCTGCATGGCAGCATGGAGCGCTGCATCAAAGGGGAACATCCATCAGCCAGGGAATATAAGGGCCCTGAGGAAGAAAAAGAGATAGTTAGATCAATGGGCTGAAGCCAGTGGGACATGAAAATGTAAAATAGTGGGCAAGGCCCAATAATCTGCTACAAAAAACACCAAAATGGAGCAAAAAGTGCAAAAGAAGAACACAGACAATGCCAAAATGAACAGCAAGACCCAAAAGAGCAGCACAAAACACATCAAAACAGAACATAATACAACACAAAACACTGCAGAGAACAGCAATAGGGACATAAAGGCGCAACAAAATGATGCAGGAAACTGCAAAATGGAAGAAAGCACCCAAGAGAATATCAAAATATTGGGCAAGGCCCTACAAAAGGATGCAGGGAACACTGAAAAGGAGGGCAAAGCCCAAGAGAACAAGAAAAGGAGCGGCAAAATGGACTGCAAAGCCCAAAAGAATGATGCAATGGATGCCTAAATGGACGGCAAAGTCCAAAAGAAGGATGCAATGGATGCCTAAATGGACAGCAAAGTCCAAAAGAATGATGCAATGGATGCCTAAATGGACAGCAAAGCCCAAAAGAAGGATGCAATGGATGCCTAAATGGACGGCAAAGTCCAAAAGAATGATGCAATGGATGCCTAAATGGACGGCAAAGTCCAAAAGAATGATGCAATGGATGCCTAAATGGACAGCAAAGTCCAAAAGAACGACGCAAGGAACGCCAAAATGGAGGGCAAGGCCCAAGAGAATGCCTCAAAGAATGTCAAAATGGAGAGCAAGAAAAACACTGCAAGAAACAACTGAGCAACAGCAGAGACCAAACACAAAGACAACACAGTAGGACAAGCACAGACAGCCCATAGGACACCACGGAGTGCAAAAATGAAGTCAAAGCCACTAACCTCGCATCTCAGTACATAACAAGTAAAAACCAATTGCTGTGTGCTGCCCTTACCTGCTGGGCTGAGAGTTACCATCAGCAAAGCTGGGTCCAAGCAATGCAGGTTTCTGTTCCTCGCTGCTCTCATCAGGAGCCGCACATCTCTGTGCTCTGCTGGAACCTGTTGGACACAACATGACAATGAAGGCACTGGGATACAATTAATGTTATTAGGGATATAATTAATGCTATTATGGATATAATTAATGCTACTTTTAAGTCTAAATTTGCAGTAAGTTTAACAATTGTATCGCACACTACGATCATAATTAAAGTAACTTTCACATAAAGCACTGAGCATAACTTTTATGACTGCATTTATCATAACAGACACCTTTAGTACTGGGTAAATATTAGGTAAATATCAGTTCCATTAACAAATACAGGTTACAGTCATTATCATTACAACCCGCATTAAGCCGGGGGAGCAGATCAAGATTAACACAAACAAAACATTAACACAAATCCCAAAGACAAGCAGAACAACCACAGAAAGGCAGCCAAGGGTAAGGCAAGTGCAAAAGAAAGAAGGAAAGCCAAGGGAAACCAAAGCAAAAGCAACAGCAAACAGACCATTATAGGAAACACCAAGAACAAAGGCCAAAGGGAAAACAGCGTGGAGAGCCAAGAGAAGAACAAAGGGAACAATGAAACAGAGGGCAAGGCCCAAAAGAATGCTGCATAGAACTGCAAAATAGAGCAAGGCCATAAAGAACACTGCAGGGAACATCAAGATGGAGAACAAGGCCCAAAAGGGCACATACAACATCAAGATGTAGGGCAAGGCCTAAAAGAACGCTTCATGGAACTGCAAAACAGAGGGCAAGGCCCAAAACAGCACTGCTGAAACATCAAGATGGAGGGCAAGGGCCAAAAAAAGATCACGTAAAACATCAAGATGGATGGCAAGGCCTAAGAGAACATCACGCAGAACATCAAGATGAGGACAAGGCCCAAAAGAACACTGCAAGGAACATCAAGAGAGAGGGCAAAGCTAAAGAGAAAACTGCAGCAAACACCAAGATGGAGGGCAAGGCCCAAAAGGGCACTACAAGAAACATCAAGATGGGGGGCAGGGCCCAAAAGGGCACTACAAGAAACATGGAGATGGGGGGCGAGGCCCAAAAGGGCACTACAAGAAACATCAAGATGGGGGGCAAGGCCCAAAAGGGCACTACAAGAAACATCAAGATGGGGGGCAAGGCCGCAGAGAAAACTGCTTGGAACTCCAACACGGAATGAAAGGCTGAAGGGAATGAAGCACCAAAATGAACAAGGCCCAAAGAATGAACAGAACAGCAAAATGAGAACAAAGGAAACACTGCAGGAAATGCTGGAGAAACAGCAGAGAACAGAGGAAAAGAGAATGCAGAAGGATGAGAGCAGACATTATCATTATAATAATGGAACATTACCTTCAATTTCAGTATGGAACAGGTAAAAACCAATTGCTATGTGCTGCCCTTACCTGCTGGGCTGAGAGTTACCATCAGCAAAGCTGGTTCTGGAGCATTTCAGGCAATGCAGGTTTCTGTTCCTCGCTGCTCTCAGCAGTAGGATAGAATCCATGCTATTAGGGAAAGAATAAATACTATTAGAAATAGAAGAAATGCTATTTCTAAGGTTAAAGGTGCAGTTACTGTAAAATGATATTTTGCACTATCATTAGAATGAAGGTTACTTAAAAACAAAGGGTTAGATTTACAGATACTCTACAGAAAACTGCAATTATCACTAAATTTCCCATTAAGGCCATAAAGTTCCTGCAATTATCCCATAAAGGTCCCTTCAGGTCAACATTACCATGAATGCTGCCTCCCACCAAACCCCATAGAGCCAAAGGCAGCAGAACAAGCACAGAAAGCCCCAACAAAAGAAAAGCAAAGCAAACACCAACAGTAAGGCAAGGGCAACAGTAAGAGAACAGCCAAGGGAAAGCACAAGGGAAAGCAACAGCAAGGAGAGTGGTATGAAACACCAAGAACAGAGGGAAAAGGGAAGGCAGCGTAGGAGGCCAAATGGAAACAGCAAAAGAACAGTGCAGGAACAACAAAAAGGAGGGCACGGCCCAAGAGAACATGGCAGGGAACAGCAAGATGGAGAACAAGGCCCAAAAGGGCATTAAAGGAGCATCAAGATGGAGAGCAAGGCCCAAAAGGGCACATACAACATCAAGATGTAGGGCAAGGCCTAAAAGAACGCTGCATGGAACTGCAAAACAGAGGGCAAGGCCCAAAACAGCACTGCTGAAACATCAAGATGGAGGGCAAGGCCAAAAAAAGATCATGTAAAACATCAAGATGGAGGGCAAGGCCCAAGGGAACATCACGCAGAACATCAAGATGAGGACAAGGCCCAAAAGAACACTGCAAGGAACATCAAGATGGAGGGCAACGCTGAAGAGAAAACTGCAGCAAACACCAAGATGGATGGCAAGGCCCAAAAGGGCACTACAAGAAACATCGAGATGGGGGGCGAAGCCCAAAAGGGCACTACAAGAAACATGGAGATGGGGGGCAAGGCCCAAAAGGGCACTACAAGAAACATGGAGATGGGGGGCAAGGCCCAATAGAACATTGCAAAGATGATCAAGATGGAGGGCAAGGCAGCAGAGGAAACTGCTTGGAACTCCAACATGGAATGAAAGGCGGAAGGGAATGAAGCAACAAAATGAACAACAAGGCCCATAGAATGAACAGAACAGCAAAATGAGAACAAAGGAAACACTGCAGGAAATGCTGAAGAAACAGCAGAGAACAGAGGAAAAGAGAATGCAGAAGGATGAGAGCAGATATTATCATTATAATAATGGAACATTACCTTCAATTTCAGTATGAATCAGGTAAAAACCAATTGCTATGTGCTGCCCTTACCTGCTGGGCTGAGAGTTACCATCAGCAAAGCTGGGTCCAGGCAATGCAGGTTTCTGTTCCTCACTGCTCTCAACAGGAGCCGCACATCTCTGTGCTCTGCTGGAACCTGTAGGACACAACACGGCAATGAAGGCACTGCCCACATCTGCAGGGAGCTCATAGACACAGCACTCACCTTGGGTTTGGTAGGGAGGGATGTTGGAACCACTGGGGCCCCATGAGAGCCCACTGGAACCAATAGGGCCCCACATAAGACCCCATTGGACCTTATAAGGTCAACAACCCAGTGCAAGACCAACCAAGGTCCTGAAATCAAACAGTCTATGAGTCCAGATGAGATGCATCGCAGACTGAGAAGTGGTGACAATGGGGTGCAGTCCGGTGAGCAGAAACACGGCCAACATGGCGCTCCTTTGTAGGAAGGTAGAAGGGATGAGCCCAGGAACGGCTGACCCGTCGGTCCCACTGCTGTGCTGGGAATGATCACAAAGCAGATCCTCATAGAAGGACCCAGGGCTCATGGAAGGCAGGAGGTGACGATGGAGATCCTCATAGAAGGACCCAGGGCTCATTGAAGCAGGAGGTGATGATGGAGATCCTCATAGAAGGACACAGGGCTCATGGAAGGCAGGAGGTGACGATGGAGATCCTCATAGAAGGACCCAGGGCTCATTGAAGCAGGAGGTGATGATGGAGATCCTCATAGAAGGACCCAGGGCTCATGGAAGGCAGGAGGTGACGATGGAGATCCTCATAGAAGGACCCAGGGCTCAAGGAAGGCAGGAGGTGATGATGGAGAACCAACACGGCCTCACCAAGGGCAAATGCTCCTTGACTGACCTCATAGACTTCTATGATGGCACTGATGCATCAGTAGACGAAGGAAGACCTGCTGGTATCATCTACTTAGACTTCAACAAGGCCTCTGATGCAGGACCCCACACCATCCTCATGTCCAATGATGAAGACACCAAGTGGATGGGAAGATGATGAGATGGATGAAGAACTGGCTGTAGAACTGAGTCCAGAGAGCAGCAGCCAATGGCTCCGTGTCCAGATGGAGATGATGATAAACAACGTCCCATAGCATCCAACATTGGGGCTGATACTCTGCAATATATGAGCATAGAATCAAATGATGGTTAGGACTGAGGACAAGAATGACCATCTCCATTCAACCCCCCTGCTATGGGGACAGTCACCAACCACCACACCAAGGTCCCACAGCCTCAAACACCTCTAGGGATGGAGCATCCCAAAGTGACTCATTCCACCCCCAAACCCTGCAATAAAGAAGGGATTGATCACCCCATTGTGAAGGCTGAGCCCTCCATCCAAAGGAAGGAGGCTCTAGATACAGCTCCTTCTCACCCCCATCCATAAGTGCAGCTAGGAGCAATCAAAAGGAGAAGATATCAGTCCAGTAATAAAGAAGAAATTCCTTACCCCATTGCAAAGCCAAAGACTCACCACTGACCCCAAAGGAAAGGATCTCCAAGCAGAGTCGCATCCCATATGGCATCCAGACCTCGAAAGCAGCAGGAAGGAGAATCCACTACCCCCAATGCTCCCATAGGAGCACCGAGCTGGAACTGATGCTGCCCCCTGCCCTTCCCAGCCCTTAAATACCAATCAAGGAGGGGAGGAGCCAGGCTCCAACCAATCACAATCCACCCCTCAACGGCCCCCACCTGTGCCCATGGGGTGGGCCCCTCTCCTCAGCAGGTGCCCAATCAGGATGTTACATAACATCCCCATTCAAGAACAAAGACAAAAACAAAACAGTAACAGGTGAGTAATTATATTTATTTGTTCTTATAGGGGAGGGTTGTGGATAGAGGAGAAACAACAGCACAGTATATGGACACAGGGGTGCAGATCTCAGGGTCACAATGGGGTGACACTGTGGGCACCGCTCTGGGGTATATGCTGGGGGAAATTGGAACGATGGGGGGTGATGGGGGCTATGATATCATTATATAATCAGGGTGATATAATAGAAATGCTTAGTCATAGTTGGAAGCCATGATGGGGCGGAGTCACAGCAGTACAGCCCAAGTGCAGGCAATGCACCTGATTGGCTGCAGGGCTGGCTCCGCCCCCTCCTGGTGCTCATATAAGGGCTGGCACCAGGGGGCAGCAGGTATTTGCTGGAGCTCCTCGCTGAGGTCACATCTACCCACATGAAGAAGCTCTTCTGCTCTGTTGCTGCCTTGGACCAAGAGCTGCTGGATGGAGCTGCAGGACTTGGCTTCTCCGCCATCACGTTGCTCGGCCTAGAACAGCACTACAGGAGGTGAGTTCTGGTTCTGATAATGGAGTAATGCTGAGTGGTTGGGGGGCAGAAATGTTTGGGGGGGATTTTGAGGTGTCTGGGGGGGACATGGAGCTGATGTTTGACAGTGAAGCTGTATGTAGATGTGGAGGTATCAATGGAGTTACACAAGGAACCATGTTGGAACGTGACAATGAGTAGATGAGGGACTGAATAGTGAAAAAGGAGCCATAGTAGATGAACAGAGAACACTTAGCTACAAAAAAGGAAAGGGGGCCGCACTAAAGAAAAGGGTAAAAAAATTAAGAAAAGACGGGTAAGAGCGGAAGAAAACAAAAAAATATAAGTATTTATATATATATATAAAAATATATAATATATATATATATATATATATATATATATATATATATATATATATATATATATATATATATAACCTTATATATAAAATATAAGGTTAGAATATAAGGAAACAAAAAAAAGCAGGGTTAGACAGGAAGAAAACCAAGAAAAGACAAATTAGAGTGGCAGGAAAACCTAGAAAAGCAAGGTTAGATGGGAAGAAAACCAAGAAACGACAATTTAGAGTGGAAGAAAACCAAGAAAAGAGGGGTTAGAGCAGAAGAAAACCAAGAAAAGACGGTTTAGAATGGAAGAAAACCAAGAAAAGATGGGTTAGAGCCGAAGAAAACCAAGAAAGGACGGGCCGGAGCAGATGAAAACCAAGAAAACATGGGTTAGAGCGAAAGAAAACCAAGAAAAGCAGGGTTAGAACGGAAGAAAACCAAGAAAAGTTGGCTTAGAGCCGAAGAAAACGAAGAAAAGATGGGTCAGAGCAGATGAAAATCAAGTAAAGCAGGGTTAGAGCAGAAGAAAACCAAGAAAAGCAAGGTTAGAGCTGAAGAAATTTAAGAAGAGAAAGGTTAGAGCAACAGGAATCCAAGAAAAGCAGATTTAGAGCGGAAGAAAACCAAGAAAAGCAGAGTTAGAGTGGAGGAAAACGAAGAAAAGCAGGGTTAGAGTGTAAGAAAACCAAAAAAAGACGGGTCGGAGAAGATGAAAACCAAGAAAAGCAGGGTTAGAGTGGAGGAAAACCAAGCAAAGAGGGGTTAGAGCAGAAGAAAAACAAGAAAAGACGGGTTAGAGCAGTAGAAAACCAAGAAAAGTAGGGTTAGAGTGGAGGAAAACCACGAAAAGATGGATTAAAATGGAAGAAAACCAAGAAAAGTCGGGTTAGAGTGAAAGAAAACCAGGAACAGATGGGTTAGAGCGGAAGAAAACCAAGAAAAGACAGATTAGACTGCAAGAAAACCAAGAAAAGACGGGTTAGAGTGGAAGATAACCAAGAAAAGCCGGGTAAGAGCAGAAGAAAATTAAGAGAACACGGGTTAGAGTGAAAGAAACCCAAGAAAAGACGGTTAGAGTGGAAGAAAACAAAAAAAAAATGGGTTAGAGGAGAAGAAAACCAAGAAAAGACATGATAGAGTGGAAGAAAACCAAGAAAAGTCAAAATAGATCGGAAGAAAACCAAAAAAAGCAGAGTTAGAGCAGAAGAAATCAAGAAAAGACAGGTTAGAGGAGAAGAAAACCAAGAAAAGCAGGGTTAGAGCGGACGAAAACCAATAAAAACAGGGTTAGGGTTCTAACCCTGCTTTTCTTGGTTTTATTCCGTTCTAACCCTGCTTTTCTTGGTTTTCTTCCGCTCTAACCCTGCTTTTCTTGGTTTTCTTCCGTTCTAACCCTGCTTTTCCTGGTTTTCTTCCGTTCTAACCCTGTTTTTCTTGGTTTTCTCCGGCTCTAACCCTGTTTATCTTGTTTTTCGTCCGCTCTAACCCTGCTTTTCTTCGTTTTCTTCCGTTCTAACCCTGCTTTTCCTGGTTTTCTTCCGTTCTAACCCTGCTTTTCTTGGTTTTCTCCGGCTGTAACCCTGTTTATCTTGGTTTTCGTCCGCTCTAACCCTGCTTTTCTAGGTGTTCTTCCGCTCTAAACATGTTTTTCTTGGGTTTTTTTCGGCTCTAACGCTGTTTTTCTTGGTTTTCTTCCTTTCTAACCCTGCTTTTCTTGGTTTTCTTCCGCTCTAACCCTGCTTTTCTTGGTTTTCTTCCTTTCTAACCCTCCTTTTCTTCGTTTTCTTCTGCTCTAACCCTGTTTTTCTTGGTTTTCTTCCGTTCTACCCGGCTTTTCTTGGTTTTCTTCTTTTCTAATACTGTTTTTCTTGTTTTTTTTTTTGGCTCTAACCCGGCTTTTCTTGGTTTTCTTCCGTTCTAACCCGGCTTTTCTTGGTTTTCTTCCGTTCTAACCCTGCTTTTCTTGGTTTTCTTCCGTTCTAACCTTGCTTTTCTTGGTTTTCTTCCGTTCTAACCCTGCTTTTCTTGGTTTTCTCCGGCTGTAACCCTGTTTTTCTTGGTTTTCGTCCGCACAAACCCTGCTTTTCTTGGTTTTCTTCCGGTCTAAACCTGTTTTCCTTGTTTTTTTCGGCTCTAACCCTGTTTTTCTTGGTTTTCTTCCGTTCTAACCCTGCTTTTCTTGGATTTCTTCTGCTCTAACCCTGTTTTTCTTGGTTTTCTTCCGTTCTAAACCTGCTTTTCTTGGTTTTCTTCCATTCTAACCCTGCTTTTCTTGGTTTTCGTCCGTTCTAACCCTGCATTTCTTGGTTTTCTTCCACTCAAACACTGCTTTTCTTCCTTTTCTTCTGCTCTAACCCTGTTTTTCTTGGTTTTCTTCTGTTCTAACCCGGCTTTTCTTGGTTTTCTTCTGTTATAACCCTGTTTTTCTTGGGTTTTTTCGGCTCTAAGCCAGCTTTTCTTGGTTTTTTTCGGCTCTAACCCTGTTTTTCTTGGTTTTCTCCGGCTCTAACCCTGTTTATCTTGTTTTTCGTCCGCTCTAACCCTGCTTTTCTTCGTTTTCTTCCGTTCTAACCCTGCTTTTCCTGGTTTTCTTCCGTTCTAACCCTGCTTTTCTTGGTTTTCTCTGGCTGTAACCCTGTTTATCTTGGTTTTCGTCCGCTCTAACCCTGCTTTTCTTGGTTTTCTTCCGCTCTAAGCCTGTTTTTCTTGGTTTTCGTCCTTTCTAACCCTCCTTTTCTTCATTTTCTTCTACTCTAACCCTGTTTTTCTTGGTTTTCTTCCGTTCTAACCCGGCTTGTCTTGGTTTTCTTCTTTTCTAATACTGTTTTTCTTGGTTTTTTTTGGCTATAGGCCTGCTTTTCTTGGTATTCTTCCGCTCTAACCCTGTTTTTCTTGTTTTTTTTTAGCTCTAAGCCGGCTTTTCTTGGTTTTCTTCCGTTCTAACCCTGCTTTTCTTGGTTTTCTTCCGTTCTAACCTTGCTTTTCTTGGTTTTCTTCCGTTCTAACCCTGCTTTTCTTGGTTTTCTCCGGCTCTAACCCTGTTTATCTTGGTTTTCGTCCGCTCTAACCCTGCTTTTCTTGGTTTTCTTCTGGTCTAAACCTGTTTTTCTTGGTTTTGTTTGGCTATAACCCTGTTTTTCTTGGTTTTCTCCGGCTCTAACCCTGTTTATCTTGTTTTTCGTCCGCTCTAACCCTGTTTTTCTTGGTTTTCTGCCGTTCTAAACCTGCTTTTCTTGGTTTTCTTCCATTCTAAACCTGCTTTTCTTGGTTTTCTTTCGTTCTAAGCCTGCATTTCTTGGTTTTCTTCCACTCAAACCCTGCTTTTCCTGGTTTTCTTCTGCTCTAACCCTGTTTTTCTTGGTTTATTTCGTCTCTAACCCGGCTTTTCTTGGTTTTCTTCTGTTCTAACCCTGTTTTTCTTGGGTTTTTTCGGCTCTAAGCCAGCTTTTCTTGGTTTTTTTCAGCTCTAACCCTGTTTTTCTTGGTTTTCTTCCGTTCTTACCCGGCTTTTCTTGGTTTTCTTCTGCTTTAACCCTGTTTTTCTTGGTTTTCTTCCGTTCTAACGAGGCTTTTCTTGGTTTTCTTCCGTTCTAACCCGGCTTTTCTTGGTTTTCTTCTGCTCTAACCCTGTTTTTCTTCTTTTTTTCGGCTCTAAGCCTGCTTTTTTTGGTTTTCTTCTGCTCTAACCCTGTTTTTCTTAGTTTTTTTCGGCTCTAACCCTGCTTTTTTTGGTTTTTTTAGGCTCTAACCCTGTTTTTCTTGGTTTTCTTCCGCTCTAACCCTGTTTTTCTTGGTTTTCTTCTGCTCTAACCCTTTTTATCTTGATTTTCATCCGCTCTAACCCTGCTTTTCTTGGTTTTCTTCTGATCTAACCTTGTTTTTCTTGGTTTTCTTCTGTTCTAACCCTGTTTTTCATGTTTTTTTTCGGCTCTAAGCCTGCTTTTTTTGGTTTTCTTCGGCTATAGCCCTGTTTTTCTTGGTTTTCTTCCGCTCTAACCCTGCTTTTCTTGGTTTTCTTCCTTTCTAACCCTCCTTTTCTTGGTTTTCTTCTGCTCTAACCCTGTTTTTCTTGGTTTTCTTCCGTTCTAACCCGGCTTTTCTTGGTTTTCTTCTTTTCTAACCCTGTTTTTCTTGTTTTTTTTTCGGCTCTAAGCCTGCTTTTCTTGTTTTTTTCCGGCTCTAACCCTGTTTTTCTTGGTTTTCTTCCTTTCAAACCCTGCTTTTCTTGGATTTCTTCTGCTCTAACCCTGTTTTTCTTGGTTTTCTTCTGTTCTAACCAGGCTTTTCTTGGTTTTCTTCCGTTCTAACCCGGCTTTTTTTGTTTTTCTTCTGCTCTAACCCTGTTTTTCTTGGTTTTTTTTTTCGGATCTAACCCTGTTTTTCTTGGTCTTTTTTTGTTCTAACTTGGCTTTTCTTGGTTTTCTTCCGTTCTAACCCTGTTTTTCTTGGTTTTCTTCTGTTCTAACCCTGCTTTTCTGGGATTTCTTCAGCTCTAACCCTGTTTTTCTTGGATTTTTCCGGCTCTAACCCTGTTTATCTTGGTTTTCGTCCGCTCTAACCCTGTTTTTCTTGGTTTTCGTCCGCTCTAACCCTGCTTTTCTTGGTTTTCTTCCGTTCTAACCCTGCATTTCTTGGTTTTCTTCAGCTCTAACCCTGTTTTTCTTGGTTTTCTCCAGCTCTAACCCTGTTTATCTTGGTTTTTGTCCGCTCTAACCCTGCTTTTCTTGGTTTTCTTCCGTTCTAACCCTGATTTTCCTTGTTTTCTTCCATTCCAACCCTGCTGTTCTTGTTTTACTCTGGCTCTAACCCTGTTTGTCTTGGTTTTCGTCCACTCTAACCCTGCTTTTCTTGGTTTTCTTCCAATCTAAACCTGTTTTTCTTGGTTTTTCTTGGCTCTAACCCTGTTTTTCCTTTTTTTTTCGGCTCTAACCCTGTTTTTCTTGGTTTTCTTCCTTTCTAACCCTGCTTTTCTTGGATTTCTTCTGCTCTAACCCTGCTTTTCTTGGTTTTCTTCCGTTCTAACCCTGCTTTTCTTGGTTTTCTTCCGTTCTAACCCTGCTTTTCTTGGTTTTCTCCGTCTATAACCCTGTGTATCTTGGTTTTCGTCTGCTATAACCCTGTTTTTCTTGGTTTTCTTCCGCTCTAAACCTGTTTTTCTTGGTTTTTTTTGGCTCTACCCCTGTTTTTCTTGGTTTTTTTTCGGCTCTAACGCTGTTTTTCTTGGTTTTCTTCGGCTCTAACCCTGCTTTTCTTGGTTTTCTTCCTCTCTAATCCTGTTTTTCTTGGTTTTTTTCCGCTCAAACCCTGCTTTTCTTGGTTTTCTTCCTTTCTAACCCGGCTTTTCTTGGTTTTCTTCTTTCCTAACACTGTTTTTCTTGGGTTTTTTCCGGCTCTAAGCCAGCTTTTCTTGGTTTTTTTCCGCTCTAACCCTGTTTTTCTTGGTTTTCTTCTGTTCTAACCCGGCTTTTCTTGGTTTTCTTCTGCTCTAACCCTGTTTTTCTTGTTTTTTTCCGGCTCTAACCTGGCTTTTTTTAGTTTTCTTCCGCTCTAACCCTGCTTTTCTTGGTTTTCTTCCGCTCTAAACCTGCTTTTCTTGTTTTTTTTCAGCTCTAACCCTGTTTTTCTTGGTTTTCGTCCGCTCTAATCCTGCTTTTCTTGGTTTTCTTCCGTTCTAACCCTGCTTTTCTTGGTTTTCTTCTGTTCTAACCCTGCTTTTCTGGGATTTCTTCAGCTCTAACCCTGTTTTTCTTGGTTTTCTCCGGCTCTATCCCTGTTTTTCTTGGTTTTCTTTCGCTCTAACCAGGCTTTTCTTGGTTTTCTTCCGTTCTAACCCGGCTTTTCTTGGTTATCTTCTGCTCTAACCCTGTTTTACTTGTTTTTTTTCGGCTCTAACCCGGTTTTTCTTGGTTTTCTTCCGTTCTAACCCTGCTTTTCTTGGTTTTCTTCCGTTCTAACCCTGATTTTCTTGGTTTTCCCTGGCTCTAACCCTGTTTATCTTGGTTTTCTTCCGCTCTAAACCTGTTTTTCTTGGTTTTTTTTGGCTCTACCCCTGTTTTTCTTGGTTTTTTTTCGGCTCTAACGCTGTTTTTCTTGGTTTTCTTCGGCTCTAACCCTGCTTTTCTTGGTTTTCTTCCTCTCTAAACCTGTTTTTCTTGGTTTTTTTCCGCTCAAACCCTGCTTTTCTTGGTTTTCTTCCTTTCTAACCCGGCTTTTCTTGGTTTTCTTCTTTCCTAACACTGTTTTTCTTGGGTTTTTTCCGGCTCTAAGCCAGCTTTTCTTGGTTTTTTTCCGCTCTAACCCTGTTTTTCTTGGTTTTCTTCTGTTCTAACCCGGCTTTTCTTGGTTTTCTTCTGCTCTAACCCTGTTTTTCTTGTTTTTTTCCGGCTCTAACCTGGCTTTTTTTAGTTTTCTTCCGCTCTAACCCTGCTTTTCTTGGTTTTCTTCCGCTCTAAACCTGCTTTTCCTGTTTTTTTTCAGCTCTAACCCTGTTTTTCTTGGTTTTCGTCCGCTCTAATCCTGCTTTTCTTGGTTTTCTTCCGTTCTAACCCTGCTTTTCTTGGTTTTCTTCTGTTCTAACCCTGCTTTTCTGGGATTTCTTCAGCTCTAACCCTGTTTTTCTTGGTTTTCTCCGGCTCTATCCCTGTTTTTCTTGGTTTTCTTTCGCTCTAACCAGGCTTTTCTTGGTTTTCTTCCGTTCTAACCCGGCTTTTCTTGGTTATCTTCTGCTCTAACCCTGTTTTTCTTGTTTTTTTTCGGCTCTAACCCGGTTTTTCTTGGTTTTCTTCCGTTCTAACCCTGCTTTTCTTGGTTTTCTTCCGTTCTAACCCTGATTTTCTTGGTTTTCCCTGGCTCTAACCCTGTTTATCTTGGTTTTCTTCCGCTCTAACCCTGCTTTTCTTGGTTTTCTTCCGGACTAAACCTGTTTTTCTTGGTTTTTTTTGACTATAACCATGTTTTCCTTGTTTTTTTCGGCTCTAACCCTGTTTTTCTTGGTTTTCTTCCGTTCTAAACCTGCTTTTCTTGGTTTTCTTCCGTTCTAACCCTGCTTTTCTTAGTTTTCTTCTACTCAAACCCTGCTTTTCTTGGTTTTCTTCTGCTCTAACCCTGTTTTTCTTGGTTTTCTTCTGTTCTATCCCGACTTTTCTAGGTTTTCTTCATTTCTAACCCTGTTTTTCTTGGGTTTTTTCGGCTCTAAGCCAGTTTTTCTTGGTTTTTTTCAGCTCTTACCCTTTTTTTCTTGGTTTTCTTCCGTTCTAACCCGGCTTTTCTTGGTTTTCTTTGGTCTAACCCTGTTTTTCTTGGTTTTCTTCCATTCTAACCAGGCTTTTCTTGGTTTTCTTCCGTTCTAACCCGGCTTTTCTGGGTTTTCTTCTTCTAACCCTGTTTTTCTTGGTTTTTTTTCGGCTCTAAGCCTGCTTTTTTTGGTTTTCTTCTGCTCTAACCGTGTTTTTCTTAGTTTTTTTCGGCTCTAACCCTGCTTTTTTTGGTTTTTATCTGCTCTAACCCTGTTTTTCTTGGTTTTCTTCCTTTCTAACCCTGTTTTTCTTGGTTTTCTTCTGCTCTAACCCTGTTTATCTTGGTTTTCGTTCGCTCTAACCCTGTTTTTCTTGGTTTTATTCCGTTCTAACCTTGTTTTTCTTGTTTTTCTTCCGTTCTAACCCTGTTTTTCTTGGTTTTCTTCTGTTCTAATTCTGCTTTTCTGGGATTTCTTCAGCTCTAACCCTGTTTTTCTTGGTTTTCTTACGCTCTAACCCGGCTTTTCTTGGTTTTCTTCCGCTCTAACCCTGCTTTTCTTGGTTTTCTTCCGGTCTAAACCTGTTTTTCTTGGTTTTGTTTGGCTATAACCATGTTTTTCTTGGTTTTCTCCGGCTCTAACCCTGTTTATCTTGGTTTTCGTCCGCTCTAACCCTGTTTTTCTTGGTTTTCTTCCGCTCTAACCCTGTTTTTCTTGGTTTTCGTCCGCTCTCACCCTGCTTTTCTTGGTTTTCTTCCGTTCTAACCCTGCTTTTCTTGGTTTTCTTCCGTTCTAACCCTGCATTTCTTGGTTTTTTTCGGCTCTAACCCTGGTTTTCTTGGTTTTCTCCAGCTCTAACCCTGTTTATCTTGGTTTTTGTCCGCTCTAACCCTGATTTTCTTGGTTTTCTTCCGTTCAAACCCTGATTTTCCTGGTTTTCTTCCATTCCAACCCTGCTGTTCTTGTTTTACTCTGGCTCTAACCCTGTTTATCTTGGTTTTCGTCCACTCTAACCCTGCTTTTCTTGGTTTTCTTCCAATCTAAACCTGTTTTTCTTGGTTTTCTTCGGCTCTAACACTGCTTTTCTTGGTTTTCTTCCTCTCTAAACCTGTTTTTCTTGGATTTTTCTGCTCAAACCCTGCTTTTCTTGGTTTTCTTCTTTCCTAACACTGTTTTTCTTGGTTTTTTTCGGCTCTAGGCCTGCTTTTCTTGGTTTTCCTCTGCTCTAACCCTGTTTTTCTTGGTTTTCTTCTGCTCTAACCCTGTTTTTCTTGGTTTTCTTACGCTCTAACCAGGCTTTTCTTGGTTTTCTTCCGTTCTAACCCGGCTTTTCTTGGTTTTCTTCTGCTCTAACCCTGTTTTTCTTGTTTTTTTTCGGCTCTAACCCGGCTTTTCTTGGTTTTCTTCCGTTCTAACCCTGCTTTTCTTGGTTTTCTTCCGTTCTAACCCTGATTTTCCTGGTTTTCTCTGGCTCTAACCCTGTTTATCTTGGTTTTCGTCCGCCCTAACCCTGCTTTTCTTGGTTTTCTTCCGGTCTAAACCTGTTTTTCTTGGTTTTTTTTGGCTATAACCATGTTTTCCATGTTTTTTCGGCTCTAACCCTGTTTTTCTTGGTTTTCTTCCGTACTAACCCTGCTTTTCTTGGTTTTCTTCCGCTCTAACCTTGCTTTTCTTGGTTTTCTTCTACTCAAACCCTGCTTTTCTTGGTTTTCTTCTGCTCTAACCCTGTTTTTCTTGGTTTTCTTCTGTTCTAACCCTGTTTTTCTTGGGTTTTTTCGGCTCTAAGCCAGTTTTTATTGGTTTTTTTCGGATCTAACCCTTTTTTTCTTGGTTTTCTTCCGTTCTAACCCGGCTTTTCTTGGTTTTCTTTTGCTCTAACCCTGTTTTTCTTGGTTTTCTTCCGTTCTAACCAGGCTTTTCTTGCTTTTCTTCCGTTCTAACCCGGCTTTTCTTGCTTTTCTTCCGCTCTAACCCTGCTTTTCTTGGTTTTCTTCGGCTCTAACCCTGTTTTTCTTGGGTTTCTTCCGTTCTAACCCGGCTTTTCTTGGTTTTCTTCCGCTCTAACCCTGTTTTTCTTGGTTTTCTTCCGCTCTAACCCTGCTTTTCTTGGTTTTCTTCGGCTCTAACCCTGTTTTTCATGGTTTTTTTCGGCTGTAACCCTGTTTTTCTTGGTTTTTTTCGGCTCTAACCCTGTTTTTCTTGGTTTTTTTCAGCTCTAACCCTGTTTTTCTTGGTTTTCTTCCGCTCTAACCCTGCTTTTCTTGTTTTTTTTCGGCTCTAACCCTGTTTTTCTTGGGTTTCTAACGTTCTAACCCTGTTTTTCTTGGTTTTCTTCCGTTCTACCCTGTTTTTCTTGGTTTTCTTCCGCTCTAATCCTGCTTTTCTTGGTTTTCTTCGGCTCTAATCCTGTTTTTCTTGGTTTTTTTCGGCTCTAACCCTGTTTTTCTTGGTTTATTTCGGCTCTAACCCTGTTTTTCTTGGTTTTTTCCTGCTCTAACCCGGCTTTTCTTGGTTTGCTTCCGCTCTAACCCTGTTTTTCTTGGTCTTTTTCGGCTCTAACCCTGTTTTTCTGTTTTTTCTTCCGCTCTAACCCTGCTTTTCTTGGTTTTCTTCCGGTCTAATCCTGCTTTTCTTGGTTTTTTTCGGCTCTAACCCTGTTTTTCTTGGTTTTTTTCGGCTCTAACCCTGCTTTTCTTGGTTTTCTCCGGCTTCTACCCCGTTTTTCTTGGTTTTCTTCCGTTCTAACCCGGCTTTTCTTGGTTTTCTTCCGCTCTAACCCTGTTTTCCTTGGATTTCTTCCGTTCTAACCCGGCTTTTCTTGGTTTCTTCCGGCTCTAACCCTGCTTTTCTTGGTTTTCTCCGGCTCTAACCCCGTTTTTCTTGGTTTTCTTCCGTTCTAACCCGGCTTTTCTTGTTTTTCTTCCGCTCTAACCCTGTTTTTCTTGGTTTTCTTCCGTTCTAACCCGGCTTCTCTTGGTTTCTTTCGGCTCTAACCCTGTTTTTCTTGGTTTTCTTTTGTTCTAACCGGGCTTTTCTTCGTTTTCTTATGCTTTAACCCTGCTTTTCTTGGTTTTTTTCAGCTCTAACCCTGTTTTTCTTGGTTTTCTTCCGCCCTAACCCTGCTTTTCTTGGTTTTTTTCTGCTCTAACCCTGTTTTTCTTGGTTTTCTTCCGTTTTAACCCTGTTTTTCTTGGTTTTCTTTCGCTCTAACCCTGTTTTTCTTGGTTTTCTTCCGCTCTAACCCTGCTTTTTTTGATTTTCTTCGGCTCTAACCCTGTTTTTCTTTGTTTTTTTCAGCTCTAACCCTGTTTTTCTTGTTTTTTTTCGGCTCTAACCCTGTTTTTCTTGGATTTTTTTGGCTCTAACGCTGTTTTTCTTGGTCTTTTTCGGCTCTAACCCTGTTTTTCTTGGATTTTTTCGGCTCTAAACCTGTTTTTCTAGGTTTTTTTCGGCTCTAACCCTGTTTTTCTTGGTTTTTTTCTGCTCTAACCCTGTTTTTCTTGGTTTTCTTCCTCTCTAACCCTGCTTTTCTTGTTTTTTTTCAGCTCTAACCCTGTTTTTCTTGGTTTTCTTCCGCCCTAACCCTGCTTTTCTTGGTTTTTTTCTGCTCTAACCCTGTTTTTCTTGGTTTTCTTCCGTTTTAACCCTGTTTTTCTTGGTTTTCTTCCGCTCTAACCCTGTTTTTCTTGGTTTTCTTCCGCTCTAACCCTGCTTTTTTTGATTTTCTTCGGCTCTAACCCTGTTTTTCTTTGTTTTTTTCAGCTCTAACCCTGTTTTTCTTGTTTTTTTCCGGCTCTAACCCTGTTTTTCTTGGATTTTTTTGGCTCTAACGCTGTTTTTCTTGGTCTTTTTCGGCTCTAACCCTGTTTTTCTTGGATTTTTTCGGCTCTAAACCTGTTTTTCTAGGTTTTTTTCGGCTCTAACCCTGTTTTTCTTGGTTTTTTTCTGCTCTAACCCTGTTTTTCTTGGTTTTCTTCCTCTCTAACCCTGCTTTTCTTGTTTTTCTTCGGCTCTAACCCTGTTTTTCTTGGTTTTCTTCCGTTCTAACCCGGCTTTTCTTGGTTTGCTTCCGCTCTAACCCTGTTTATCTTGGTTTTCTGCCATTCTAACCCGGCTTTTCTTGGTTTTTTTCGGCTCTTACCCTGTTTTTCTTGGATTTTTCGGCTCTAACCCTGCTTTTCTTGGTTTAATTCCGTTCTAACCCGGCTTTTCTTGGTTTTTTTCGGCTCTAACCCTGTTTTTCTTGGTTTTTTTCGGCTCTAACCCTGCTTTTCTTGGTTTAATTCCGTTCTAACCCGGCTTTTCTTGGTTTGCTTCCGCTCTAACCCTGTTTTTCTTGGTTTTCTTTTGTTCTAACCCGGCTTTTCTTGGTTTTCGTCCGCTCTAACCCTGCTTTTCTTGGTTTTTTTCGGCTCTAACCCTGTTTTTCTTGTTTTTTTTCGGCTCTAACCCTGTTTTTCTTGGTTTTCTTCCTCTCTAACCCGGCTTTTTGTGGTTTTCTTCAGCTCTAACCCCGTTTTTCTTGGTTTTCTTCCGTTCTAACCCGGCTTTTCTTGGATTTCTTCCGTTCTAACCCTGCTTTTCTTAATTTTCTTCGTCTATAACCCTGTTTATCTTGGTTTTCTTTCGCTCTAACCCTGCTTTTCTTGGTTTTCGTCCGCTCTAACCCTGTTTTTCTTGGTTTTCTTCTGTTCTAACCCGGCTTTTCTTGGTTTTCACTGGCTCTAACCCTGTTTATCTTGGTTTTCGTCCGCTCTAACCCTGCTTTTCTTGGTTTTCTGCCTTTCTAACCCTCCTTTTCTTGCTTTTCTTTTTTTCTAATACTGTTTTTCTTGTTTTTTTTCGGCTCTAGGCCTGCTTTTCTTGGTTTTCCTCTGCTCTAACCCTGTTTTTCTTGGTTTTCTTCTGCTCTAACCCTGTTTTTCTTGGTTTTTTTCGGCTCTAAATCTGTTTTTCTTGTTTTTTTTTGGCTCTAACCAGGCTTTTCTTGGTTTTCTTCCTTTCTAACCCTGTTTTTCTTGGTTTTCTTCCGCTCTAACCCTGTTTTTCTTGGTTTTCTTCCGTTCTAACCCGGCTTTTCTTGGTTTTCTTCCTTTCTAACCCTGCTTTTCTTGGTTTTCTTCCGCTCTAACCCTGTTTTTCTTGTTTTTTTTCGGCTCTAGCCCTGTTTTTCTTGGTTTTTTTCGGATCTAACCCTGTTTTTCTTGGTTTTTTTCAGCTCTAACCCTGTTTTTCTTGGTTTTCTTCCGCTCTAACCCTGCTTTTCTTGGTTTTTTTCGGCTCTAACCCTGTTTTTCTTGGGTTTCTTCCGTTCTAACCCTGTTTTTCTTGGTTTTCTTCCGCTCTAACCCTGTTTTTCTTGGTTTTCTTCCGCTCTAACCCTGCTTTTCTTGGTTTTCTTCGGCTCTAACCCTGTTTTTCTTGTTTTTTTTCAGCTCTAACCCTGTTTTTCTTGGTTTTCTTCCACTCTAACCCTGTTTTTCTTGGTTTTTTCCTGCTCTCACCTGGCTTTTCTTGGTTTGTTTCCGCTCTAACCCTGTTTTTCTTGGTCTTTTTCGGCTCTAACCCTGTTTTTCTTTTTTTTCTTCCGCTCTAACCCTGCTTTTCTTGGTTTTCTTTCGGTCTAACCCTGCTTTTCTTGGTTTTTTTCGGCTATAACCCTGTTTTTCCTGATTTTTTTCGGCTCTAACCCTGCTTTTCTTGGTTTTCTCCGGCTCTAACCCCGTTTTTCTTGGTTTTCTTCCGTTCTAACCCGGCTTTTCTTGGTTTTCTTCCGCTCTAACCCTGTTTTTCTTGGATTTCTTCCGTTCTAACCCGGCTTTTCTTGGTTTCTTTCGGCTCTAACCCTGCTTTTCTTGGTTTTTTTCTGCTCTAACCCTGTTTTTCTTGGTTTTCTTCCTCTCTGACCCTGCTTTTCTTGTTTTTCTTCGGCTCTAACCCTGTTTTTCTTGGTTTTCTTCCGTTCTAACCCGGCTTTTCTTGGTTTGCTTCCGCTCTAACCCTGTTTTTCTTGGTTTTCTGCCATTCTAACCCGGCTTTTCTTGGTTTTTTTCGGCTCTTACCCTGTTTTTCTTGGATTTTTCGGCTCTAACCCAGCTTTTCTTGGTTTAATTCCGTTCTAACCCGGCTTTTCTTGGTTTTTTTCGGCTCTAACCCTGTTTTTCTTGGTTTTTTTCGGCTCTAACCCTGCTTTTCTTGGTTTAATTCCGTTCTAACCCGGCTTTTCTTGGTTTGCTTCCGCTCTAACCCTGTTTTTCTTGGTTTTCTTTTGTTCTAACCCGGCTTTTCTTGGTTTTCGTCCGCTCTAACCCTGCTTTTCTTGGTTTTTTTCGGCTCTAACCCTGTTTTTCTTGTTTTTTTTCGGCTCTAACCCTGTTTTTCTTGGTTTTTTTCGGCTCTAACCCTGTTTTTCTTGGTTTTCTTCCTCTCTAACCCGGCTTTTCGTGGTTTTCTTCAGCTCTAACCCCGTTTTTCTTGGTTTTCTTCCGTTCTAACCCGGCTTTTCTTGGATTTCTTCCGTTCTAACCCTGCTTTTCTTAATTTTCTTCGTCTATAACCCTGTTTATCTTGGTTTTCTTCCGCTCTAACCCTGCTTTTCTTGGTTTTCGTCCGCTCTAACCCTGTTTTTCTTGGTTTTCTTCTGTTCTAACCCGGCTTTTCTTGGTTTTCACTGGCTCTAACCCTGTTTATCTTGGTTTTCGTCCGCTCTAACCCTGCTTTTCTTGGTTTTCTGCCTTTCTAACCCTTCTTTTCTTGCTTTTCTTTTTTTCTAATACTGTTTTTCTTGTTTTTTTTCGGCTCTAGGCCTGCTTTTCTTGGTTTTCCTCTGCTCTAACCCTGTTTTTCTTGGTTTTCTTCTGCTCTAACCCTGTTTTTCTTGTTTTTTTTCGGCTCTAACCCGGCTTTTCTTGGTTTTCTTCCTTTCTAACCCTGTTTTTCTTGGTTTTCTTCCGCTCTAACACTGCTTTTCTTGGTTTTCTTCCGTTCTAACCCTGTTTTTCTTGGTTTTTTTCGGCTCTAACCCAGTTTTTCTTGGTTTTCTTCCGCTCTAACCCTGTTTTTCTTGGTTTTCTGCCGTTCTAACCCGTCTTTTCTTGGTTTTTTTCGGCTCTAACCCTGTTTTTCTTGTTTTTTTTCGGCTCTAACCCTGTTTTTCTTGGTTTTTTTCGGCTCTAGCCCTGTTTTTCTTGGTTTTTTTCGGATCTAACCCTGTTTTTCTTGGTTTTTTTCAGCTCTAACCCTGTTTTTCTTGGTTTTCTTCCACTCTAACCCTGTTTTTCTTGGTTTTTTCCTGCTCTCACCTGGCTTTTCTTGGTTTGCTTCCGCTCTAACCCTGTTTTTCTTGGTCTTTTTCGGCTCTAACCCTGTTTTTCTTTTTTTTCTTCCGCTCTAACCCTGCTTTTCTTGGTTTTCTTCCGGTCTAACCCTGCTTTTCTTGGTTTTTTTCGGCTCTAACCCTGTTTTTCTTGGTTTTTTTCGGCTCTAACCCTGCTTTTCTTGGTTTTCTCCGGCTCTAACCCCGTTTTTCTTGGTTTTCTTCCATTCTAACCCGGCTTTTCTTGGTTTTCTTCCGCTCTAACCCTGTTTTTCTTGGATTTCTTCCGTTCTAACCCGGCTTTTCTTGGTTTCTTCCGGCTCTAACCCTGCTTTTCTTGGTTTTTTTCGGCTCTAACCCTGCTTTTCTTGGTTTTCTTCCGTTCTAACCCGGCTTTTCTTGGTTTTCTTCCGCTCTAACCCTGTTTTTCTTGGTTTTCTTCCGTTCTAACCCGGCTTTTCTTGTTTTTTTTCGGCTCTAACCCTGTTTTTCTTGGTTTTCTTTTGTTCTAACCCGACTTTTCTTGGTTTTCTTCTGCTCTAACCCTGTTTTTCTTGGTTTTTTTCAGCTCTAACCCTGTTTTTCTTGGTTTTCTTCCGCTCTAACCCTGCTTTTCTTGTTTTTTTTCGGCTCTAACCCTGTTTTTCTTGTTTTTTTTCGGCTCTAACCCTGTTTTTCTTGGTTTTTTTCGGCTCTAACCCTGTTTTTCTTGGTTTTCTTCCGCTCTAACCCGGCTTTTCATGGTTTTCATCAGGTCTAACCCCGTTTTTCTTGGTTTTCTTCCGTTCTAACCCTGTTTTTCTTGGTTTTCTTCCGCTCTAACCCGGCTTTTCGTGGTTTTCTTCAGGTCTAACCCCGTTTTTCTTGGTTTTCTTCCGCTCTAACACTGCTTTTCTTGGTTTTCTTCCGCTCTAACCCTGTTTTTCTTGGTTTATTCGGCTCTAACACTGTTTAACTTGGTTTTTTTCGGCTCTAACCCTGTTTTTCTTGGTTTTCTTCGGCTCTAACCCTGCTTTTCTTGGTTTTCTTCCGCTCTAAACCTGTTTTTCTTGGTTTTTTTCGGCTCTAACCCTTTTTTTCTTGGTTTTCTTCCGCTCTACCCCTGCTTTTCTTGGTTTTCTTCGGCTCTAACCCCGTTTTTCTTGGTTTTCTTCCGTTCTAACCCGGATTTTCTTGGTATTCTTCCGCTCTAACCCTGTTTTTCTTGGTTTTCTTCCGCTCTAACCCTGCTTTTCTTGGTTTTCTTCGGCTCTAACCCCGTTTTTCTTGCTTTTCTTCCGTTCTAACCCGGCTTTTCTTGGTTTTCTTCCGCTCTAACCCTGTTTTTCTTGGTTTTCTTCCGCTCTAACCCTGCTTTTCTTGGTTTTTTTCGGTTCTAACCCTGTTTTTCTTGGTTTTTTTCGGCTCTAACCCTGCTTTTCTTGGTTTAATTCCGTTCTAACCCAGCTTTTCTTGGTTTTTTTCGGCTCTAACCCTGTTTTTCTTGGTTTTTTTCGGCTCTAACCCTGCTTTTCTTGGTTTAATTCCGTTCTAACCCGGCTTTTCTTGGTTTTCTTCTGCTCTAACCCTGCTTTTCTTGGTTTTCTTTTGTTCTAACCCGGCTTTTCTTGGCTTTCTTCCGCTCTAACCCTGCTTTTCTTGGTTTTTTTCGGCTCTAACCCTGTTTTTGATGGTTTTCTTCGGCTCTAATCCTGCTTTTCTTGGTTTTCTTCCGCTCTAACCCTGCTTTTCTTGTTTTTTTTCGGTTTTAACCCTGTTTTTCTTGGTTTTTTTCGGCTCTAACCCTGCTTTTCTTGGTTTTCTTCCGCTCTAAACCTGTTTTTCTTGGTTTTCTTCCGTTCTAACCCGGCTTTTCTTGGTTTTCTTCCGCTCTAACCCTGTTTTTCTTGGATTTCTTCCGTTCTAACCCGGCTTTTCTAGGTTTCTTTTGGCTCTAACCCTGCTTTTCTTGGTTTTTTTCGGCTCTAACCCTGCTTTTCTTGGTTTTCTTCCGTTCTAACCCGGCTTTTCTTGGTTTTCTTCCGCTCTAACCCTGTTTTTCTTGGTTTTCTTCCGTTCTAACCCGGCTTTTCTTGGTTTCTTTCGGCTCTAACCCTGTTTTTCTTGGTTTTCTTTTGTTCTAACCCGACTTTTCTTGGTATTCTTCTGCTCTAACCCTGCTTTTCTTGGTTTTTTTCAGCTCTAACCCTGTTTTTCTTGGTTTTCTTCCGCTCTAACCCTGCTTTTCTTGGTATTTTTCGGCTCTAACCCTGTTTTTCTTGTTTTTTTTCGGCTCTAACCCTGTTTTTCTTGGTTTTTTTCGGCTCTAACCCTGTTTTTCTTGGTTTTCTTCCGCTCTAACCCGGCTTTTCATGGTTTTCTTCAGGTCTAACCCCGTTTTTCTTGGTTTTCTTCCGTTCTAACCCTGTTTTTCTTGGTTTTCTTCCGCTCTAACCCGGCTTTTCGTGGTTTTCTTCAGGTCTAACCCCGTTTTTCTTGGTTTTCTTCCGCTCTAACACTGCTTTTCTTGGTTTTCTTCCGCTCTAACCCTGTTTTTCTTGGTTTATTCGGCTCTAACACTGTTTAACTTGGTTTTTTTCGGCTCTAACCCTGTTTTTCTTGGTTTTCTTCGGCTCTAACCCTGCTTTTCTTGGTTTTCTTCCGCTCTAAACCTGTTTTTCTTGGTTTTTTTCGGCTCTAACCCTTTTTTTCTTGGTTTTCTTCCGCTCTACCCCTGCTTTTCTTGGTTTTCTTCGGCTCTAACCCCGTTTTTCTTGGTTTTCTTCCGTTCTAACCCGGATTTTCTTGGTATTCTTCCGCTCTAACCCTGTTTTTCTTGGTTTTCTTCCGCCCTAACCCTGCTTTTCTTGGTTTTCTTCGGCTCTAACCCCGTTTTTCTTGCTTTTCTTCCGTTCTAACCCGGCTTTTCTTGGTTTTCTTCCGCTCTAACCCTGTTTTTCTTGGTTTTCTGCCATTCTAACCCGGCTTTTCTTGGTTTTCTTCCGTTCTAACCCTGTTTTTCTTGGTTTTTTTCGGCTCTAACCCTGCTTTTCTTGGTTTAATTCCGTTCTAACCCAGCTTTTCTTGGTTTTTTTCGGCTCTAACCCTGTTTTTCTTGGTTTTTTTCGGCTCTAACCCTGCTTTTCTTGGTTTAATTCCGTTCTAACCCGGCTTTTCTTGGTTTTCTTCTGCTCTAACCCTGCTTTTCTTGGTTTTCTTTTGTTCTAACCCGGCTTTTCTTGGCTTTCTTCCGCTCTAACCCTGCTTTTCTTGGTTTTTTTCGGCTCTAACCCTGTTTTTGATGGTTTTCTTCGGCTCTAACCCTGCTTTTCTTGGTTTTCTTCCGCTCTAACCCTGCTTTTCTTGTTTTTTTTCGGTTTTAACCCTGTTTTTCTTGTTTTTTTTCGGCTCTAACCCTGCTTTTCTTGGTTTTCTTCCGCTCTAACCCGGCTTTTCGTGGTTTTCTTCTGCTCTAACCCCGTTTTTCTTGGTTTTCTTCCATTCCAACCCAGCTTTTCTTGGTTTTCTTCCGCTCTAACCCTGTTTTTCTTGGTTTTTTTCGGCTCTAACCCTGTTTTTCATGGTTATCTTCGGCTCTAACCCTGCTTTTCTTGGTTTTCTTCCGCTCTAACCCTGCTTTTCTTGGTTTTTTTCGGATCTAACCCTGTTTAACTTGGTTTTTTTCGGCTCTAACCCTGTTTTTCTTGGTTTTCTTCCGCTCTAACCCTGCTTTTCATGGTTTTCTTCCGCTCTAACCCTGTTTTTCTTGGTTTTTTTCCGCTCTAACCCTGTTTTTCTTGGTTTTCTTCCGCTCTAACCCTGCTTTTCTTGGTTTTCTTCGGCTCTAACCCTGTTTTTCTTGGTTTTTTTCGGCTCTAACCCTGTTTTTCTTTGTTTTTTTCGGCTCTAACCCTGTTTTTCTTGCTTTTCTTCCGCTCTAACCCTGTTTTTCTTGCATTTTTTCGGCTCTAACCCTGTTTTTCTTGGTTTTTTTCGGCTCTAACCCTGTTCTTCTTGGTTTTTTTCGGCTCTAAATCTGTTTTTCTTGCTTTTTTTTGGCTCTAACCCTGTTTTTCTTGGTTTTTTTCGGCTCTAACCCTGTTTTTCTTGGTTTTCTTCCGCTCTAACCCTGCTTTTCTTGGTTTTCTTCGGCTCTAACCCCGTTTTTCTTGGTTTTCTTCCTTTCTAACCCGGCTTTTCTTGGTTTTCTTCCGCTCTAACCCTGTTTTTCTTGGTTTTTTTCAGCTCTAACCCTGTTTTTCTTGGTTTTCTTCCGCTCTAACCCTGCTTTTCTTGGTTTTCTTCCGCTCTAACCCGGCTTTTCTTGGTTTTTTTCGGCTCTAACCCTGTTTAACTTGGTTTTTTTCGGCTCTAACCCTGTTCTTCTTGGTTTTTTTCGGCTCTAAATCTGTTTTTCTTGCTTTTTTTCGGCTCTAACCCTGTTTTTCTTGGTTTTTTTCGGCTCTAACCCAGTTTTTCTTGGTTTTCTTCCGCTCTAACCCTGCTTTTCTTGGTTTTCTTCGGCTCTAACCCCGTTTTTCTTGGTTTTCTTCCGTTCTAACCCGGCTTTTCTTGGTTTTCTTCCGCTCTAACCCTGTTTTTCTTGGTTTTTTTCAGCTCTAACCCTGTTTTTCTTGGTTTTCGTCCGCTCTAACCCTGCTTTTCTTGGTTTTCTTCCGCTCTAACCCTGTTTTTCTTGGTTTTCTTCCGTTCTAACCCTGCTTTTCTTGGTTTTCTTCGGCTCTAACCCCGTTTTTCTTGCTTTTCTTCCGTTCTAACCCGGCTTTTCTTGGTTTTCTTCCGCTCTAACCCTGTTTTTCTTGGTTTTCTGCCATTCTAACCCGGCTTTTCTTGGTTTTTTTCGGTTCTAACCCTGTTTTTCTTGGTTTTTTTCGGCTCTAACCCTGCTTTTCTTGGTTTAATTCCGTTCTAACCCAGCTTTTCTTGGTTTTTTTCGGCTCTAACCCTGTTTTTCTTGCTTTTTTTCGGCTCTAACCCTGCTTTTCTTGGTTTAATTCCGTTCTAACCCGGCTTTTCTTGGTTTTCTTCTGCTCTAACCCTGCTTTTCTTGGTTTTCTTTTGTTCTAACCCGGCTTTTCTTGGCTTTCTTCCGCTCTAACCCTGCTTTTCTTGGTTTTTTTCGGCTCTAACCCTGTTTTTGATGGTTTTCTTCGGCTCTAACCCTGCTTTTCTTGGTTTTCTTCCGCTCTAACCCTGCTTTTCTTGTTTTTTTTCGGTTTTAACCCTGTTTTTCTTGGTTTTTTTCTGCTCTAACCCTGCTTTTCTTGGTTTTCTTCCGCTCTAACCCGGCTTTTCGTGGTTTTCTTCTGCTCTAACCCCGTTTTTCTTGGTTTTCTTCCATTCCAACCCAGCTTTTCTTGGTTTTCTTCCGCTCTAACCCTGTTTTTCTTGGTTTTTTTCGGCTCTAACCCTGTTTTTCATGGTTTTCTTCGGCTCTAACACTGATTTTCTTGGTTTTCTTCCGCTCTAACCCTGCTTTTCTTGGTTTTTTTCGGATCTAACCCTGTTTAACTTGGTTTTTTTCGGCTCTAACCCTGTTTTTCTTGGTTTTCTTCCGCTCTAACCCTGCTTTTCTTGGTTTTCTTCGGCTCTAACCCTGTTTTTCTTGGTTTTTTTCGGCTCTAACCCTGTTTTTCTTTGTTTTTTTCGGCTCTAACCCTGTTTTTCTTGCTTTTCTTCCGCTCTAACCCTGTTTTTCTTGCATTTTTTCGGCTCTAACCCTGTTTTTCTTGGTTTTTTTCGGCTCTAACCCTGTTCTTCTTGGTTTTTTTTGGCTCTAAATCTGTTTTTCTTGCTTTTTTTTGGCTCTAACCCTGTTTTTCTTGTTTTTTTTCGGCTCTAACCCTGTTTTTCTTGGTTTTCTTCCGCTCTAACCCTGCTTTTCTTGGTTTTCTTCGGCTCTAACCCCGTTTTTCTTGGTTTTCTTCCTTTCTAACCCGGCTTATCTTGGTTTTCTTCCGCTCTAACCCTGTTTTTCTTGGTTTTTTTCAGCTCTAACCCTGTTTTTCTTGGTTTTCTTCCGCTCTAACCCTGCTTTTCTTGGTTTTCTTCCGCTCTAACCCTGTTTTTCTTGGTTTTTTTCGGCTCTAACCCTGTTTAACTTGGTTTTTTTCGGCTCTAACCCTGTTCTTCTTGGTTTTTTTCGGCTCTAAATCTGTTTTTCTTGCTTTTTTTTGGCTCTAACCCTGTTTTTCTTGCTTTTTTTCGGCTCTAACCCAGTTTTTCTTGGTTTTCTTCCGCTCTAACCCTGCTTTTCTTGGTTTTCTTCGGCTCTAACCCCGTTTTTCTTGGTTTTCTTCCATTCTAACCCGGCTTTTCTTGGTTTTCTTCCGCTCTAACCCTGTTTTTCTTGGTTTTCTTCCGCTCTAACCCTGTTTTTCTTGGTTTTTTTCAGCTCTAACCCTGTTTTTCTTGGTTTTCGTCCGCTCTAACCCTGCTTTTCTTGGTTTTCTTCCGCTCTAACCCTGTTTTTCTTGGTTTTTTTCGGCTCTAACCCTGTTTTTCTTGGTTTTTTTCGGCTCTAACCCTGTTTTTCTTGGTTTTCTTCCGCTCTAACCCTGTTTTTCTTGGATTTTTTCGGCTCTAACCCTGTTTTTCTTGGTTTTTTTCGGCTCTAACCCTGTTTTTCTTGGTTTTTTTCGGCTCTAACCCTGCTTTTCTTGGTTTAATTCCGTTCTAACCCTGCTTTTCTTGGTTTTTTTCGGCTCTAACCCTGTTTTTCTTGGTTTTTTTCGGCTCTAACCCTGCTTTTCTTGGTTTAATTCCGTTCTAACCCGGCTTTTCTTGGTTTTCTTCCGCTCTAACCCTGCTTTTCTTGGTTTTCTTTTGTTCTAACCCGGATTTTCTTGGCTTTCTTCCGCTCTAACCCTGCTTTTCTTGGTTTTTTTCGGCTCTAACCCTGTTTTTCTTGGTTTTTTTCGGCTCTAACCCTGTTTTTCTTGGTTTTCTTCCGCTCTAACCCGGCTTTTCGTGGTTTTCTTCTGCTCTAACCCCGTTTTTCTTGGTTTTCTTCCATTACAACCCAGCTTTTCTTGGTTTTCTTCCGCTCTAACCCTGTTTTTCTTGGTTTTTTTCGGCTCTAACCCTGTTTTTCATGGTTTTCTTCGGCTCTAACCCGGCTTTTCTTGGTTTTCTTTCGCTCTAACCCTATTTTTCTTGGTTTTCTTCCGTTCTAACCCGGCTTTTCTTGTTTTTATTCGGCTCTAACCCTGTTTTTCTTGGTTTTTTCCGCTCTAACCCTGTTTTTCTTGGTTTTTTTCGGCTCTAACCCTGTTTTTCTTGGTTTTCTTTGGCTCTAACCCTGCTTTTCTTGGTTTTTTTCGGCTCTAACCCTGTTTTTCTTGGTTTTCTTCCGCTCTAACCCTGTTTTTCTTGCATTTTTTCAGCTCTAACCCTGTTTTTCTTGGTTTTTTTCGGCTCTAACCCTGTTCTTCTTGTTTTTTTTCGGCTCTAAATCTGTTTTTCTTGCTTTTTTTTGGCTCTAACCCTGTTTTTCTTGGTTTTCTTCCGCTCTAACCCTGCTTTTCTTGGTTTTCTTCTGCTCTAACCCCGTTTTTCTTGGTTTTCTTCCGTTCTAACCCGGCTTTTCTTGGTTTTCTTCCGCTCTAACCCTGTTTTTCCTGGTTTTTTTCAGCTCTAACCCTGTTTTTCTTGGTTTTCTTCCGCTCTAACCCTGCTTTTCTTGGTTTTCTTCCGCTCTAACCCTGTTTTTCTTGGTTTTTTTCGGCTCTAACCCTGTTTTTCTTGGTTTTTTTCGGCTCTAACCCTGTTTTTCTTGGTTTTCTTCCGCTCTAACCCTGCTTTTCTTGGTTTTCTTCCGCTCTAACCCTGTTTTTCTTGGTTTTTTTCGGCTCTAACCCTGTTTTTCTTGGTTTTCTTCCGCTCTAACCCTGCTTTTCTTGGTTTTCTTCGGCTCTAACCCCGTTTTTCTTGCTTTTCTTCCGTTCTAACCCGGCTTTTCTTGGTATTCTTCCGCTCTAACCCTGTTTTTCTTGGTTTTCTTCCGCTCTAACCCTGCTTTTCTTGGTTTTTTTCGGCTCTAACCCTGTTTTTCTTGGTTTTTTTCGGCTCTAACCCTGCTTTTCTTTGTTTAATTCCGTTCTAACCCTGTTTTTCTTGGTTTTCTTCCGCTCTAACCCTGTTTTTCTTGGATTTTTTCGGCTCTAACCCTGTTTTTCTTGGTTTTTTTCGGCTCTAACCCTGTTTTTCTTGGTTTTTTTCGGCTCTAACCCTGTTTTTCTTGGTTTTTTTCGGCTCTAACCCTGTTTTTCTTGGTTTTTTCGGCTCTAACCCTGTTTTTCTTGGTTTTCTTCCGCTCTAACCCTGCTTTTCTTGGTTTTCTTCGGCTCTAACCCCGTTTTTCTTGGTTTTCTTCCGTTCTAACCCGGCTTTTCTTGGTTTGCTTCCGCTCTAACCCTTTTTTTCTTGGTTTTCTGCCATTCTAACCCGGATTTTCTTGGTTTTTTTCGGCTCTAACCCTGTTTTTCTTGGTTTTTTTCGGCTCTTACCCTGCTTTTCTTTGTTTAATTCCGTTCTAACCCGGCTTTTCTTGGTTTCTTTCGGCTCTAACCCTGTTTTTCCTGGTTTTCTTTTGTTCTAACCCGGCTTTTCTTGGTTTTCTTCTGCTCTAACCCTGCTTTTCGTGGTTTTTTTCGGCTCTAACCCTGTTTTTCTTGGTTTTCTTCCGCTCTAACCCGGCTTTTCGTGGTTTTCTTCAGCTCTAACCCTGCTTTTCCTGGTTTTCTTCCGTTCTAACCCGGCTTTTCTTGGTTTTCTTTCGCTCTAACCCTATTTTTCTTGGTTTTCTTCCGTTCTAATCCGGCTTTTCTTGTTTTTATTCGGCTCTAACCCTGTTTTTCTTGGTTTTTTTCGGCTCTAACCCTGTTTTTCTTGTTTTTTTTCGGCTCTAACCCTGTTTTTCTTGGTTTTTTTCGGCTCTAACCCTGCTTTTCTTGGTTTAATTCCGTTCTAACCCTGCTTTTCTTGGTTTTTTTCGGCTCTAACCCTGTTTTTCTTGGTTTTTTCGGCTCTAACCCTGTTTTTCTTGGTTTTTTTCGGCTCTAACCCTGTTTTTCTTGGTTTTCTTCTGCTCTAACCCTGCTTTTCTTGGTTTTCTTTTGTTCTAACCCGGATTTTCTTGGCTTTCTTCCGCTCTAACCCTGCTTTTCTTGGTTTTTTTCGGCTCTAACCCTGTTTTTCTTGGTTTTTTTCGGTTTTAACCCTGTTTTTCTTGGTTTTTTTCCGCTCTAACCCTGTTTTTCTTGGTTTTCTTCTGCTCTAACCCCGTTTTTCTTGGTTTTCTTCCATTACAACCCAGCTTTTCTTGGTTTTCTTCCGCTCTAACCCTGTTTTTCTTGGTTTTTTTCGGCTCTAACCCTGTTTTTCATGGTTTTCTTCGGCTCTAACCCGGCTTTTCCTGGTTTTCTTTCGCTCTAACCCTATTTTTCTTGGTTTTCTTCCGTTCTAACCCGGCTTTTCTTGTTTTTATTCGGCTCTAACCCTGTTTTTCTTGTTTTTTTTCGGCTCTAACCCTGTTTTTCTTGTTTTTTTTCGGCTCTAACCCTGTTTTTCTTGGTTTTCTTTGGCTCTAACCCTGTTTTTCTTGGTTTTTTTCGGCTCTAACCCTGTTTTTCTTGGTTTTTTTCGGATCTAACCCTGTTTTTCTTGCATTTTTTCAGCTCTAACCCTGTTTTTCTTGGTTTTTTTCGGCTCTAACCCTGTTCTTCTTGGTTTTTTTCGGCTCTTAATCTGTTTTTCTTGCTTTTTTTTGGCTCTAACCCTGTTTTTCTTGGTTTTCTTCCGCTCTAACCCTGCTTTTCTTGGTTTTCTTCTGCTCTAACCCCGTTTTTCTTGGTTTTCTTCCGTTCTAACCCGGCTTTTCTTGGTTTTCTTCCGCTCTAACCCTGTTTTTCTTGGTTTTTTTCGGCTCTAACCCTGTTTTTCTTGGTTTTCTTCCGCTCTAACCCTGCTTTTCTTGGTTTTCTTCCACTCTAACCCTGTTTTTCTTGGTTTTTTTCGGCTCTAACCCTGTTTTTCTTGTTTTTTTTCGGCTCTAACCCTGTTTTTCTTGGTTTTCTTCCGCTCTAACCCTGCTTTTCTTGGTTTTCTTCCGCTCTAACCCTGTTTTTCTTGGTTTTTTTCGGCTCTAACCCTGTTTTTCTTGGTTTTCTTCCGCTCTAACCCTGCTTTTCTTGGTTTTCTTCGGCTCTAACCCCGTTTTTCTTGGTTTTCTTCCGTTCTAACCCGGCTTTTCTTGGTATTCTTCCGCTCTAACCCTGTTTTTCTTGGTTTTCTTCCGCTCTAACCCTGCTTTTCTTGGTTTTTTTCGGCTCTAACCCTGTTTTTCTTGGTTTTTTTCGGCTCTAACCCTGCTTTTCTTTGTTTAATTCCGTTCTAACCCTGTTTTTCTTGGTTTTCTTCCGCTCTAACCCTGTTTTTCTTGGTTTTTTTCGGCTCTAACCCTGTTTTTCTTGGTTTTTTTCGGCTCTAACCCTGTTTTTCTTGGTTTTTTTCGGCTCTAACCCTGTTTTTCTTGGTTTTTTCGGCTCTAACCCTGTTTTTCTTGGTTTTCTTCCGCTCTAACCCTGCTTTTCTTGGTTTTCTTCGGCTCTAACCCCGTTTTTCTTGGTTTTCTTCCGTTCTAACCCGGCTTTTCTTGGTTTGCTTCCGCTCTAACCCTTTTTTTCTTGGTTTTCTGCCATTCTAACCCGGATTTTCTTGGTTTTTTTCGGCTCTAACCCTGTTTTTCTTGGTTTTTTTCGGCTCTTACCCTGCTTTTCTTTGTTTAATTCCGTTCTAACCCGGCTTTTCTTGGTTTCTTTCGGCTCTAACCCTGTTTTTCCTGGTTTTCTTTTGTTCTAACCCGGCTTTTCTTGGTTTTCTTCTGCTCTAACCCTGCTTTTCGTGGTTTTTTTCGGCTCTAACCCTGTTTTTCTTGGTTTTCTTCCGCTCTAACCCGGCTTTTCGTGGTTTTCTTCAGCTCTAACCCTGCTTTTCCTGGTTTTCTTCCGTTCTAACCCGTCTTTTCTTGGTTTTCTTTCGCTCTAACCCTATTTTTCTTGGTTTTCTTCCGTTCTAATCCAGCTTTTCTTGTTTTTATTCGGCTCTAACCCTGTTTTTCTTGGGTTTTTTCGGCTCTAACCCTGTTTTTCTTGTTTTTTTTCGGCTCTAACCCTGTTTTTCTTGGTTTTCTTTGGCTCTAACCCTGTTTTTCTTGGTTTTCTTCTGCTCTAACCCTGTTTTTCTTGGTTTTTTTCGGCTCTAACCCTGTTTTTCTTGGTTTTTTTCGGCTCTAACCCTGTTTTTCTCGTTTTTTTTCGGCTCTAACCCTGTTTTTCTTGGTTTTCTTCCGCTCTAACCCTGCTTTTCTTGGTTTTCTTCGGCTCTAACCCCGTTTTTCTTGGTTTTCTTCCTTTCTAACCCGGCTTTTCTTGGTTTTCTTCCACTCTAACCCTGTTTTTCTTGGTTTTTTTCAGCTCTAACCCTGTTTTTCTTGGTTTTCTTCCGCTCTAACCCTGCTTTTCTTGGTTTTCTTCCGCTCTAACCCTGTTTTTCTTGGTTTTTTTCGGCTCTAACCCTGTTTTTCTTGGTTTTTTTCGGCTCTAACCCTGTTCTTCTTGGTTTTTTTCGGCTCTAAATCTGTTTTTCTTGCTTTTTTTTGGCTCTAACCCTGTTTTTCTTGGTTTTTTTCGGCTCTAACCCAGTTTTTCTTGGTTTTCTTCCGCTCTAACCCTGCTTTTCTTGGTTTTCTTCGGCTCTAACCCCGTTTTTCTTGGTTTTCTTCCGTTCTAACCCGGCTTTTCTTGGTTTTCTTCCGCTCTAACCCTGTTTTTCTTGGTTTTTTTCAGCTCTAACCCTGTTTTTCTTGGTTTTCGTCCGCTCTAACCCTGCTTTTCTTGGTTTTCTTCCGCTCTAACCCTGTTTTTCTTGGTTTTTTTCGGCTCTAACCCTGTTTTTCTTGGTTTTTTTCGGCTCTAACCCTGTTTTTCTTGGTTTTCTTCCGCTCTAACCCTGTTTTTCTTGGATTTTTTCGGCTCTAACCCTGTTTTTCTTGGTTTTTTTCGGCTCTAACCCTGTTTTTCTTGGTTTTTTTCGGCTCTAACCCTGCTTTTCTTGGTTTAATTCCGTTCTAACCCTGCTTTTCTTGGTTTTTTTCGGCTCTAACCCTGTTTTTCTTGGTTTTTTTCGGCTCTAACCCTGCTTTTCTTGGTTTAATTCCGTTCTAACCCGGCTTTTCTTGGTTTTCTTCTGCTCTAACCCTGCTTTTCTTGGTTTTCTTTTGTTCTAACCCGGATTTTCTTGGTTTTCTTCCGCTCTAACCCTGCTTTTCTTGGTTTTTTTCGGCTCTAACCCTGTTTTTCTTGGTTTTTTTCGGTTTTAACCCTGTTTTTCTTGGTTTTTTTCGGCTCTAACCCTGTTTTTCTTGGTTTTCTTCCGCTCTAACCCGGCTTTTCGTGGTTTTCTTCTGCTCTAACCCCGTTTTTCTTGGTTTTCTTCCATTACAACCCAGCTTTTCTTGGTTTTCTTCCGCTCTAACCCTGTTTTTCTTGGTTTTTTTCGGCTCTAACCCTGTTTTTCATGGTTTTCTTCGGCTCTAACCCGGCTTTTCTTGGTTTTCTTTCGCTCTAACCCTATTTTTCTTTGTTTTCTTCCGTTCTAACCCGGCTTTTCTTGTTTTTATTCGGCTCTAACCCTGTTTTTCTTGGTTTTTTTCGGCTCTAACCCTGTTTTTCTTGGTTTTTTTTGGCTCTAACCCTGTTTTTCTTGGTTTTCTTTGGCTCTAACCCTGTTTTTTTTGGTTTTTTTCGGCTCTAACCCTGTTTTTCTTGGTTTTCTTCCGCTCTAACCCTGTTTTTCTTGCATTTTTTCAGCTCTAACCCTGTTTTTCTTGGTTTTTTTCGGCTCTAACCCTGTTCTTCTTGGTTTTTTTCGGCTCTAAATCTGTTTTTCTTGCTTTTTTTTGGCTCTAACCCTGTTTTTCTTGGTATTCTTCCGCTCTAACCCTGCTTTTCTTGGTTTTCTTCTGCTCTAACCCCGTTTTTCTTGGTTTTCTTCCGTTCTAACCCGGCTTTTCTTGGTTTTCTTCCGCTCTAACCCTGTTTTTCTTGGTTTTTTTCAGCTCTAACCCTGTTTTTCTTGGTTTTCTTCCGCTCTAACCCTGCTTTTCTTGGTTTTCTTCCGCTCTAACCCTGTTTTTCTTGGTTTTTTTCGGCTCTAACCCTGTTTTTCTTGGTTTTTTTCGGCTCTAACCCTGTTTTTCTTGGTTTTCTTCCGCTCTAACCCTGCTTTTCTTGGTTTTCTTCCGCTCTAACCCTGTTTTTCTTGGTTTTTTTCGGCTCTAACCCTGTTTTTCTTGGTTTTCTTCCGCTCTAACCCTGCTTTTCTTGGTTTTCTTCGGCTCTAACCTTGTTTTTCTTGGTTTTCTTCCGTTCTAACCCGGCTTTTCTTTGTATTCTTCCGCTCTAACCCTGTTTTTCTTGGTTTTCTTCCGCTCTAACCCTGCTTTTCTTGGTTTTTTTCGGCTCTAACCCTGTTTTTCTTGGTTTTTTTCGGCTCTAACCCTGCTTTTCTTTGTTTAATTCCGTTCTAACCCTGTTTTTCTTGGTTTTCATCCGCTCTAACCCTGTTTTTCTTGGATTTTTTCGGCTCTAAATCTGTTTTTCTTGCTTTTTTTTGGCTCTAACCCTGTTTTTCTTGGTTTTTTTCGGCTCTAACCCTGTTTTTCTTGGTTTTTTTCGGCTCTAACCCTGTTTTTCTTGGTTTTTTCGGCTCTAACCCTGTTTTTCTTGGTTTTCTTCCGCTCTAACCCTGCTTTTCTTGGTTTTCTTCGGCTCTTACCCCGTTTTTCTTGGTTTTCTTCCGTTCTAACCCGGCTTTTCTTGGTTTGCTTCCGCTCTAACCCTTTTTTTCTTAGTTTTCTGCCATTCTAACCCGGATTTTCTTGGTTTTTTTCGGCTCTAACCCTGTTTTTCTTGGTTTTTTTCGGCTCTTACCCTGCTTTTCTTTGTTTAATTCCGTTCTAACCCGGCTTTTCTTGGTTTCTTTCGGCTCTAACCCTGTTTTTCCTGGTTTTCTTTTGTTCTAACCCTGCTTTTCTTGGTTTTCTTCTGCTCTAACCCTGCTTTTCGTGGTTTTTTTCGGCTCTAACCCTGTTTTTCTTGGTTTTCTTCCGCTCTAACCCGGCTTTTCGTGGTTTTCTTCAGCTCTAACCCTGCTTTTCCTGGTTTTCTTCCGTTCTAACCCGGCTTTTCTTGGTTTTCTTTCGCTCTAACCCTATTTTTCTTGGTTTTCTTCCGTTCTAATCCGGCTTTTCTTGTTTTTATTCGGCTCTAAACCTGTTTTTCTTGGTTTTTTTCGGCTCTAACCCTGTTTTTCTTGTTTTTTTTCGGCTCTAACCCTGTTTTTCTTGGTTTTCTTTGGCTCTAACCCTGTTTTTCTTGGTTTTCTTCTGCTCTAACCCTGTTTTTCTTGGTTTTTTTCGGCTCTAACCCTGTTTTTCTTGGTTTTTTTCGGCTCTAACCCTGTTTTTCTTGGTTTTTTTCGGCTCTAACCCTGTTTTTCTTGGTTTTCTTTTGTTCTAACCCTGCTTTTCTTGGTTTTCTTCCGTTCTAACCCTGTTTTTCTTGGATTTTTTCGGCTCTAACCCTGTTTTCTTGGTTTTTTTCGGCTCCAACCCTGTTTTTCTTGGTTTTTTTCAGCTCTAAACCTGTTTTTCTTTGTTTTTTTTTCGGCTCTAACCCTGTTTTTCTTGGTTTTTTTTGGCTCTAACCCTGTTTTTCTTGGTTTTTTTCCGCTCTAACCCTGCTTTTCTTGGTTTTCTTCGGCTCTAACCCTGTTTTTCTTGGTTTTCTTCCGTTCTAACCCGGCTTTTCTTGGTTTTCTTCCGCTCTAACCCTGTTTTTCTTGGTTTTCTGCCGTTCTAACCCGGCTTTTCTTGGTTTTTTTCGGCTCTAACCCTGTTTTTCTTGGTTTTTTTCGGCTCTAACCCTGCTTTTCTTGGTTTTCTTCCGTTCTAACCCGGCTTTTCTTGGTTTCTTTCGGCTCTAACCCTGTTTTTCTTGGTTTTCTTTTGTTCTAACCCGGCTTTTCTTGGTTTTCTTCTGCTGTAACCCTGCTTTTCTTGGGTTTTTTCGGCTCTTACCCTGTTTTTCTTGTTTTTTTTCAGCTCTAACCCTGTTTTTCTTGGTTTTTTCTTCCGCTCTAACCCTGCTTTTCTTGGTTTTCTTCTGCTCTAACCCTGTTTTTCTTGGTTTTTTTTCGGCTCTAACCCTGCTTTTCTAGGTTTTTTTCGGCTCTAACCCTGTTTTTCTTCGTTTTCTTCCGCTCTAATCCGGCTTTTCGTGGTTTTCTTCAGCTCTAACCCTGTTTTTCTTGGTATTCTTCCGCTCTAACCCTGTTTTTCTTGGTTTTCTTCCGCTCTAACCCTGCTTTTCTTGGTTTTTTTCGGCTCTAACCCTGTTTTTCTTGGTTTTTTTCGGCTCTAACCCTGCTTTTCTTTGTTTAATTCCGTTCTAACCCTGTTTTTCTTGGTTTTCTTCCGCTCTAACCCTGTTTTTCTTGGATTTTTTCGGCTCTAACCCTGTTTTTCTTGGTTTTTTTTGGCTCTAACCCTGTTTTTCTTGGTTTTTTTCGGCTCTAACCCTGTTTTTCTTGGTTTTTTTCGGCTCTAACCCTGTTTTTCTTGGTTTTTTCGGCTCTAACCCTGTTTTTCTTGGTTTTCTTCCGCTCTAACCCTGCTTTTCTTGGTTTTCTTCGGCTCTAACCCCGTTTTTCTTGGTTTTCTTCCGTTCTAGCCCGGCTTTTCTTGGTTTGCTTCCGCTCTAACCCTTTTTTTCTTGGTTTTCTGCCATTCTAACCCGGATTTTCTTGGTTTTTTTCGGCTCTAACCCTGTTTTTCTTGGTTTTTTTCGGCTCTTACCCTGCTTTTCTTTGTTTAATTCCGTTCTAACCCGGCTTTTCTTGGTTTCTTTCGGCTCTAACCCTGTTTTTCCTGGTTTTCTTTTGTTCTAACCCAGCTTTTCTTGGTTTTCTTCTGCTCTAACCCTGCTTTTCGTGGTTTTTTTCGGCTCTAACCCTGTTTTTCTTGGTTTTCTTCCGCTCTAACCCGGCTTTTCGTGGTTTTCTTCAGCTCTAACCCTGCTTTTCCTGGTTTTCTTCCGTTCTAACCCGGCTTTTCTTGGTTTTCTTTCGCTCTAACCCTATTTTTCTTGGTTTTCTTCCGTTCTAATCCGGCTTTTCTTGTTTTTATTCGGCTCTAACCCTGTTTTTCTTGGTTTTTTTCGGGTCTAACCCTGTTTTTCTTGGTTTTTTTCGGCTCTAACCCTGTTTTTCTTGGTTTTCTTTGGCTCTAACCCTGTTTTTCTTGGTTTTCTTCTGCTCTAACCCTGTTTTTCTTGGTTTTTTTCGGCTCTAACCCTGTTTTTCTTGGTTTTTTTCGGCTCTAACCCTGTTTTTCTTGGTTTTTTTCGGCTCTAACCCTGTTTTTCTTGGTTTTCTTTTGTTCTAACCCTGCTTTTCTTGGTTTTCTTCGGCTCTAACCCCGTTTTTCTTGGTTTTCTTCCGTTCTAACCTGGCTTTTCTTGGTTTTCTTCCGCTCTAACCCTGTTTTTCTTGGTTTTTTTCGGCTCTAACCCTGTTTTTCTTTGTTTTCTTCCGCTCTACCCCTGCTTTTCTTGGTTTTCTTCGGCTCTAACCCTGTTTTTCTTGGTTTTCTTCCGTTCTAACCCGGCTTTTCTTGGTTTTCTTCCGCTCTAACCCTGTTTTTCTTGGTTTTCTTCCACTCTAACCCTGCTTTTCTTGGTTTTCTTCCGTTCTAACCCTGTTTTTCTTGGTTTTTTTCAGCTCTAAACGAATTTTTCTTGGTTTTCTTCCGCTCTAACCCTGCTTTTCTTGGTTTTCTTCCGCTCTAACCCTGTTTTTCTTGGTTTTTTTCGGCTCTAACCCTGTTTTTCTTTGTTTTCTTCCGCTCTACCCCTGCTTTTCTTGGTTTTCTTCGGCTCTAACCCTGTTTTTCTTGGTTTTCTTCCGTTCTAACCCGGGTTTTCTTGGTTTTCTTCCTTTCTAACCCTGTTTTTCTTGGTTTTCTTCCGCTCTAACCCTGTTTTTCTTGGTTTTTTTCGGCTCTAACCCTGTTTTTCTTGGTTTTTTTCGGCTCTAACCCTGTTTTTCTTGGTTTTCTTCCGTTCTAACCCTGTTTTTCTTGGATTTTTTCGGCTCTAACCCTGTTTTCTTGGTTTTTTTCGGCTCCAACCCTGTTTTTCTTGGTTTTTTTCAGCTCTAAACCTGTTTTTCTTTGTTTTTTTTCGGCTCTAACCCTGTTTTTCTTGGTTTTTTTTGGCTCTAACCCTGTTTTTCTTGGTTTTTTTCCGCTCTAACCCTGCTTTTCTTGGTTTTCTTCGGCTCTAACCCTGTTTTTCTTGGTTTTCTTCCGTTCTAACCCGGCTTTTCTTGGTTTTCTTCCGCTCTAACCCTGTTTTTCTTGGTTTTCTGCCGTTCTAACCCGGCTTTTCTTGGTTTTTTTCGGCTCTAACCCTGTTTTTCTTGGTTTTTTTCGGCTCTAACCCTGCTTTTCTTGGTTTTCTTCCGTTCTAACCCGGCTTTTCTTGGTTTCTTTCGGCTCTAACCCTGTTTTTCTTGGTTTTCTTTTGTTCTAACCCGGCTTTTCTTGGTTTTCTTCTGCTGTAACCCTGCTTTTCTTGGGTTTTTTCGGCTCTTACCCTGTTTTTCTTGTTTTTTTTCAGCTCTAACCCTGTTTTTCTTGGTTTTTTCTTCCGCTCTAACCCTGCTTTTCTTGGTTTTCTTCTGCTCTAACCCTGTTTTTCTTGGTTTTTTTTCGGCTCTAACCCTGCTTTTCTAGGTTTTTTTCGGCTCTAACCCTGTTTTTCTTCGTTTTCTTCCGCTCTAATCCGGCTTTTCGTGGTTTTCTTCAGCTCTAACCCTGCTTTTCTTGGTTTTCTTTCGTTCTAACCAGGCTTTTCTTGGTTTTCTTTCGCTCTAACCCTGTTTTTCTTGGTTTTCTTCCGTTCTAACCCGGCTTTTCTTGTTTTTATTCGGCTCTAACCCTGTTTTTCTTGGTTTTTTTCGGCTCTAAACCTGTTTCTCTTGGTTTTTTTCGGCTCTAACCCTGTTTTTCTTGGTTTTCTCCGGCTCTAACCCTGTTTTTCTTGGTTTTCTTCTGCTCTAACCCGGCTTTTCTTGGTTTTTTTTCGGCTCTAACCCTGTTTTTCTTGTTTTTTTTCGGCTCTAACCCTGTTTTCCTTGGTTTTTTTCGGCTCTAACCCTGTTTTTCTTGTATTTTTTCGGCTTTAACCCTGTTTTTCTTGTTTTTTTTCGGCTCTAACCCTGTTTTTCTTGGTTTTCTTCCGCTCTTACCCGGCTTTTCGTGGTTTTCATCAGGTCTAACCCCGTTTTTCTTGGTTTTCTTCCGTTCTAACCCTGTTTTTCTTGGTTTTCTTCCGCTCTAACCCGGCTTTTCGTGGTTTTCTTCTGCTCTAACCCCGTTTTTCTTGGTTTTCTTCCATTCTAACCCAGCTTTTCTTGGTTTTCTTCCGCTCTAACCCTGTTTTTCTTGGTTTTTTTCGGCTCTAACCCTGTTTTTCTTGGTTTTCTTCCGCTTTAACCCTGCTTTTCTTGGTTTTCTTCCGCTCTAACCCGGCTTTTCTTGGTATTCTTCCGCTCTAACCCTGTTTTTCTTGGTTTTCTTCCGCTCTAACCCTGCTTTTCTTGGTTTTTTTCGGCTCTATCCCTGTTTTTCTTGGTTTTTTTCGGCTCTAACCCTGTTTTTCTTGGTTTTTTTCGGCTCTAACCCTGCTTTTCTTGGTTTTCTTCTGCTCTAACCCTGTTTTTCTTGGTTTTTTTCGGCTCTAACCCTGTTTTTCTAGGTTTTTTTCGGCTCTAACCCTGTTTTTCTTCGTTTTCTTCCGCTCTAATCCGGCTTTTCGTGGTTTTCTTCAGCTCTAACCCTGCTTTTCATGGTTTTCTTCCGTTCTAACCAGGCTTTTCTTGGTTTTCTTTCGCTCTAACCCTGTTTTTCTTGGTTTTCTTCCGTTCTAACCCGGCTTTTCTTGTTTTTATTCGGCTCTAACCCTGTTTTTCTTGTTTTTTTCGGCTCTAACCCTGCTTTTCTTGGTTTTCTTCCGCTCTAACCCTGCTTTTCTTGGTTTTCTTCCGCTCTAACTCTGCTTTTCTTGGTTTTTTTCGGATCTAACCCTGTTTAACTTCGTTTTTTTCGGCTCTAACCCTGTTTTTCTTGGTTTTCTTCCGCTCTAACCCTGCTTTTCTTGGTTTTCTTTTGTTCTAACCCTGTTTTTCTTGGTTTTTTTCGGCTCTAACCCTGTTTTTCTTGGTTTTCTTCCGCTCTAACCCTGCTTTTCTTGGTTTTCTTCGGCTCTAACCCTGTTTTTCTTGTTTTTTTTCGTCTCTAACCCTGTTTTTCTTGGGTTTTTTCGGCTCTAACCCTGTTTTTCTTGGTTTTCTTCCGCTCTAACCCTGTTTTTCTTGCATTTTTTCGGCTCTAACCCTGTTTTTCTTGGTTTTTTTCGGCTCTAACCCTGTTCTTCTTGGGTTTTTTCGGCTCTAAATCTGTTTTTCTTGCTTTTTTTTGGCTCTAACCCTGTTTTTCTTGGTTTTTTTCGGCTCTAAATCTGTTTTTCTTGCTTTTTTTTGGCTCTAACCCGGCTTTTCTTGGTTTTCTTCCGGTCTAACCCTGTTTTTCTTGGTTTTCTTCCGCTCTAACCCTGTTTTTCTTGGTTTTCTTCGGCTCTAACCCTGCTTTTCTTGGTTTTCTTCCGCTCTAACCCTGCTTTTCTTGTTTTTTTTCGGATCTAACCCTGTTTAACTTGGTTTTTTTCGGCTCTAACCCTGTTTTTCTTGGTTTTCTTCCGCTCTAACCCTGCTTTTCTTGGTTTTCTTCGGCTCTAACCCTGTTTTTCTTGGTTTTTTTCGTCTCTAACCCTGTTTTTCTTGGTTTTTTTCGGCTCTAACCCTGTTTTTCTTGGTTTTCTTCCGCTCTAACCCTGTTTTTCTTGCATTTTTTCGGCTCTAACCCTGTTTTTCTTGGTTTTTTTCGGCTCTAACCCTGTTCTTCTTGGTTTTTTTCGGCTCTAAATCTGTTTTTCTTGCTTTTTTTTGGCTCTAACCCTGTTTTTCTTGGTTTTTTTCGGCTCTAAATCTGTTTTTCTTGCTTTTTTTTGGCTCTAACCCAGCTTTTCTTGGTTTTCTTCCGGTCTAACCCTGTTTTTCTTGGTTTTTTTCAGCTCTAACCCTGTTTTTCTTGGTTTTTTCTTCCGCTCTAACCCTGCTTTTCTTGGTTTTCTTCTGCTCTAACCCTGTTTTTCTTGGTTTTTTTTCGGCTCTAACCCTGCTTTTCTAGGTTTTTTTCGGCTCTAACCCTGTTTTTCTTCGTTTTCTTCCGCTCTAATCCGGCTTTTCGTGGTTTTCTTCAGCTCTAACCCTGCTTTTCTTGGTTTTCTTCCGTTCTAACCAGGCTTTTCTTGGTTTTCTTTCGCTCTAACCCTGTTTTTCTTGGTTTTCTTCCGTTCTAACCCGGCTTTTCTTGTTTTTATTCGGCTCTAACCCTGTTTTTCTTGGTTTTTTTCGGCTCTAAACCTGTTTCTCTTGGTTTTTTTCGGCTCTAACCCTGTTTTTCTTGGTTTTCTCCGGCTCTAACCCTGTTTTTCTTGGTTTTCTTCTGCTCTAACCCGGCTTTTCTTGGTTTTTTTTCGGCTCTAACCCTGTTTTTCTTGTTTTTTTTCGGCTCTAACCCTGTTTTCCTTGGTTTTTTTCGGCTCTAACCCTGTTTTTCTTGTATTTTTTCGGCTTTAACCCTGTTTTTCTTGTTTTTTTTCGGCTCTAACCCTGTTTTTCTTGGTTTTCTTCCGCTCTTACCCGGCTTTTCGTGGTTTTCATCAGGTCTAACCCCGTTTTTCTTGGTTTTCTTCCGTTCTAACCCTGTTTTTCTTGGTTTTCTTCCGCTCTAACCCGGCTTTTCGTGGTTTTCTTCTGCTCTAACCCCGTTTTTCTTGGTTTTCTTCCATTCTAACCCAGCTTTTCTTGGTTTTCTTCCGCTCTAACCCTGTTTTTCTTGGTTTTTTTCGGCTCTAACCCTGTTTTTCTTGGTTTTCTTCCGCTTTAACCCTGCTTTTCTTGGTTTTCTTCCGCTCTAACTCTGCTTTTCTTGGTTTATTTCGGATCTAACCCTGTTTAACTTGGTTTTTTTCGGCTCTAACCCTGTTTTTCTTGGTTTTCTTCCGCTCTAACCCGGCTTTTCTTGGTATTCTTCCGCTCTAACCCTGTTTTTCTTGGTTTTCTTCCGCTCTAACCCTGCTTTTCTTGGTTTTTTTCGGCTCTATCCCTGTTTTTCTTGGTTTTTTTCGGCACTAACCCTGTTTTTCTTGGTTTTTTTCGGCTCTAACCCTGCTTTTCTTGGTTTTCTTCTGCTCTAACCCTGTTTTTCTTGGTTTTTTTCGGCTCTAACCCTGTTTTTCTAGGTTTTTTTCGGCTCTAACCCTGTTTTTCTTCGTTTTCTTCCGCTCTAATCCGGCTTTTCGTGGTTTTCTTCAGCTCTAACCCTGCTTTTCATGGTTTTCTTCCGTTCTAACCAGGCTTTTCTTCGTTTTCTTTCGCTCTAACCCTGTTTTTCTTGGTTTTCTTCCGTTCTAACCCGGCTTTTCTTGTTTTTATTCGGCTCTAACCCTGTTTTTCTTGTTTTTTTCGGCTCTAACCCTGTTTTTCTTGGTTTTCTTCCGCTCTAACCCTGCTTTTCTTGGTTTTCTTCCGCTCTAACTCTGCTTTTCTTGGTTTTTTTCGGATCTAACCCTGTTTAACTTGGTTTTTTTCGGCTCTAACCCTGTTTTTCTTGGTTTTCTTCCGCTCTAACCCTGCTTTTCTTGGTTTTCTTTTGTTCTAACCCTGTTTTTCTTGGTTTTTTTCGGCTCTAACCCTGTTTTTCTTGGTTTTCTTCCGCTCTAACCCTGCTTTTCTTGGTTTTCTTCGTCTCTAACCCTGTTTTTCTTGTTTTTTTTCGTCTCTAACCCTGTTTTTCTTGGGTTTTTTCGGCTCTAACCCTGTTTTTCTTGGTTTTCTTCCGCTCTAACCCTGTTTTTCTTGCATTTTTTCGGCTCTAACCCTGTTTTTCTTGGTTTTTTTCGGCTCTAACCCTGTTCTTCTTGGGTTTTTTCGGCTCTAAATCTGTTTTTCTTGCTTTTTTTTTGCTCTAACCCTGTTTTTCTTGGTTTTTTTCGGCTCTAAATCTGTTTTTCTTGCTTTTTTTTGGCTCTAACCCGGCTTTTCTTGGTTTTCTTCCGGTCTAACCCTGTTTTTCTTTGTTTTCTTCCGCTCTAACCCTGTTTTTCTTGGTTTTCTTCGGCTCTAACCCTGCTTTTCTTGGTTTTCTTCCGCTCTAACCCTGCTTTTCTTGGTTTTTTTCGGATCTAACCCTGTTTAACTTGGTTTTTTTCGGCTCTAACCCTGTTTTTCTTGGTTTTCTTCCGCTCTAACCCTGCTTTTCTTGGTTTTCTTCGGCTCTAACCCTGTTTTTCTTGGTTTTTTTCGTCTCTAACCCTGTTTTTCTTGGTTTTTTTCGGCTCTAACCCTGTTTTTCTTGGTTTTCTTCCGCTCTAACCCTGTTTTTCTTGCATTTTTTCGGCTCTAACCCTGTTTTTCTTGGTTTTTTTCGGCTCTAACCCTGTTCTTCTTGGTTTTTTTCGGCTCTAAATCTGTTTTTCTTGCTTTTTTTTGGCTCTAACCCTGTTTTTCTTGGTTTTTTTCGGCTCTAAATCTGTTTTTCTTGCTTTTTTTTGGCTCTAACCCGGCTTTTCTTGGTTTTCTTCCGGTCTAACCCTGTTTTTCTTGGTTTTTTTCAGCTCTAACCCTGTTTTTCTTGGTTTTCTTCCGCTCTTACCCTGCTTTTTTTGGTTTTTTTCGGATCTAACCCTGTTTAACTTGGTTTTTTTCGGCTCTAACCCTGTTTTTCTTGGTTTTCTTCCGCTCTAACCCTGCTTTTCTTGGTTTTCTTCCGCTCTAACCCTGTTTTTCTTGGTTTTTTTCCGCTCTAACCCTGTTTTTCTTGGTTTTCTTCCGCTCTAACCCTGCTTTTCTTGGTTTTTTTCTGCTCTAACCCCGTTTTTCTTGGTTTTCTTCCGTTCTAACCCGGCTTTTCTTGGTATTCTTCCGCTCTAACCCTGTTTTTCTTGGTTTTCTTCCGCTCTAACCCTGCTTTTCTTGGTTTTTTTCGGCTCTAACCCTGTTTTTCTTGGTTTTTTTCGGCTCTAACCCTGTTTTTCTTGGTTTTCTTCCGCTCTAACCCTGTTTTTCTTGGTTTTTTTCGGCTCTAACCCTGTTTTTCTTGGTTTTTTCGGCTCTAACCCTGTTTTTCTTGGTTTTTTTCGGCTCTAAACCTGTTTTTCTTGGTTTTTTTCGGCTCTAACCCTGTTTTTCTTGGTTTTTTCGGCTCTAACCCTGTTTTTCTTGGTTTTCTTCCGCTCTAACCCTGCTTTTCTTGGTTTTCTTCGGCTCTAACCCCGTTTTTCTTGGTTTTCTTCCGTTCTAACCCGGCTTTTCTTGGTTTTCTTCCGCTCTAACCCTGTTTTTCTTGTTTTTCTGCCATTCTAACCCGGCTTTTCTTGGTTTTTTTCGGCTCTAACCCTGTTTTTCTTTGTTTTTTTCGGCTCTAACCCTGCTTTTCTTTGTTTTCTTCCGTTCTAACCCGGCTTTTCTTAGTTTCTTTCGGCTCTAACCCTGTTTTTCTTGGTTTTCTTTTGTTCTAACCCGGCTTTTCTTGGTTTTCTTCTGCTGTAACCCTGATTTTCTTGGGTTTTTTCGGCTCTTACCCTGTTTTTCTTGTTTTTTTTCAGCTCTAACCCTGTTTTTCTTGGTGTTTTCTTCCGCTCTAACCCTGCTTTTCTTGGTTTTCTTCTGCTCTAACCCTGTTTTTCTTGGTTTTTTTCGGCTCTAACCCTGTTTTTCTATGTTTTTTTCGGCTCTAACCCTGTTTTTCTTCGTTTTCTTCCGCTCTAATCCGGCTTTTCGTGGTTTTCTTCAGCTCTAACCCTGCTTTTCATGGTTTTCTTCCGTTCTAACCAGGCTTTTCTTGGTTTTCTTTCGCTCTAACCCTGTTTTTCTTGGTTTTCTTCCGTTCTAACCCGGCTTTTCTTGTTTTTATTCGGCTCTAACCCTGTTTAACTTGGTTTTTTTCGGCTCTAACCCTGTTTTTCTTGGTTTCCTTCCGCTCTAACCCTGCTTTTCTTGGTTTTCTTCCGCTCTAACCCTGTTTTTCTTGGTTTTTTTCGGCTCTAACCCTGTTTTTCTTGGTTTTCTTCCGCTCTAACCCTGCTTTTCTTGGTTTTCTTCGGCTCTAACCCTGTTTTTCTTGGTTTTTTTCGGCTCTAACCCTGTTTTTCTTGGTTTTTTTCGGTTCTAACCCTGTTTTTCTTGCATTTTTTCGGCTCTAACCCTGTTTTTCTTGGTTTTCTTCGGCTCTAACCCTGTTCTTCTTGGTTTTTTTCGGCTCTAAATCTGTTTTTCTTGCTTTTTTTTGGCTCTAACCCTGTTTTTCTTGGTTTTTTTTGGCTCTAACCCTGTTTTTCTTGGTTTTCTTCCGCTCTAACCCTGCTTTTCTTGGTTTTCTTCGGCTCTAACCCCGTTTTTCTTGGTTTTCTTCCGTTCTAACCCGGCTTTTCTTGGTTTTCTTCCGTTCTAACCCTGTTTTTCTTGGTTTTTTTCAGCTCTAACCCTGTTTTTCTTGGTTTTCTTCCGCTCTAACCCTGTTTTTCTTGGTTTTTTTTGGCTCTAACCCTGTTTTTCTTGGTTTTCTTCCGCTCTAACCCTGCTTTTCTTGGTTTTCTTCGGCTCTAACCCCGTTTTTCTTGGTTTTCTTCCGTTCTAACCCGGCTTTTCTTGGTTTTCTTCCGTTCTAACCCTGTTTTTCTTGGTTTTTTTCTGCTCTAACCCTGTTTTTCTTAGTTTTCTTCCGCTCTAACCCTGCTTTTCTTGGTTTTCTTCGGCTCTAACCCCGTTTTTCTTGGTTTTCTTCCGTTCTAACCCGGCTTTTCTTGGTATTCTTCCGCTCTAACCCTGTTTTTCTTGGTTTTCTTCCGCTCTAACCCTGCTTTTCTTGGTTTTTTACGGCTCTAACCCTGTTTTTCTTGGTTCTTTTCGGCTCTAACCCTGTTTTTCTTGGTTTTTTTCGGCTCTAACCCTGTTTTTCTTGGTTTTCTTCCGCTCTAACCCTTTTTTTCTTGGATTTTTTCGGCTCTAACCCTGTTTTTCTTGGTTTTTTTCGGCTCTAACCCTGTTTTTCTTGGTTTTTTTCGGCTCTAAACCTGTTTTTCTTGGTTTTTTTTGGCTCTAACCCTGTTTTTCTTGGTTTTTTCGGCTCTAACCCTGTTTTTCTTGGTTTTCTTCCGCTCTAACCCTGTTTTTCTTGGTTTTCTTCGGCTCTAACCCCGTTTTTCTTGGTTTTCTTCCGTTCTAACCCGGCTTTTCTTGGTTTGCTTCCGCTCTAACCCTGTTTTTCTTGGTTTTCTGCCATTCTAACCCGGCTTTTCTTGGTTTTTTTCGGCTCTAACCCTGTTTTTCTTGGTTTTTTTCGGGTCTAACCCTGTTTTTCTTGGTTTTTTCCGGCTCTAACCCTGTTTTTCTTGTTTTTTTTCGGCTCTAACCCTGTTTTTCTTTGTTTTCTTCTGCTCTAATCCTGCTTTTCTTGGTTTTCTTCCGCTCTAACCCTGTTTTTCTTGGTTTTTTTCGGCTCTAACCCTGTTTTTCTTGGTTTTCTTCCGCTCTAACCCTGCTTTTCTTGGTTTTCTTCGGCTCTATCCCGGTTTTTCTTAGTTTTCTTCCGTTCTAACCCGTCTTTTCTTGGTTTTCTTCCGCTCTAACCCTGTTTTACTTGGTTTTTTTCGGCTCTAACCCTGTTTTTCTTGGTTTTTTTCGGCTCTAACCCTGTTTTTCTTGGTTTTTTTCGGCTCTAACCCTGTTTTTCTTGGTTTTTTTTCGGCTCTAACCCTGTTTTCCTTGGTTTTCTTCCGTTCTAACCCTGTTTTTTTTGGGTTTTTTCGGCTCTAACCCTGTTTTTCTTGTTTTTTTTCGGCTCTAACCCTGTTTTTCTTGGTTTTTTTCGGCTCTAACCCCGTTTTTCTATGTTTTCCTCCGCTCTAACCCTGCTTTTCTTGGTTTTCTTCCGTTCTAACCCGGTATTTCTTGGTTTTTTTCCGCTCTAAACCTGTTTTTGTTGGTTTTCTTCCGCTCTAACCCTGTTTTTCTTGGTTTTCTTCCGTTCTAACCCGGCTTTTCTTGGTTTTCTTCCTTTCTAACCCTGTTTTTCTTGGTTTTTTTTGGCTCTAAACCTGTTTTTCTTGGGTTTTTTCGGCTCTAACCCTGTTTTTCTTGGTTTTCTTCCGCTCTAACCCTGCTTTTCTTGGTTTTCTTCGGCTCTAACCCCGTTTTTCTTGGTTTTCTTCCGTTCTAACCCAGCTTTTCTTGGTTTTCTTCCGCTCTAACCCTGTTTTTCTTGGTTTTCTGTCGTTCTAACCCGGCTTTTCTTGGTTTCTTTCGGCTCTAACCCTGTTTTTCTTGGTTTTCTTTTGTTCTAACCCGGCTTTTCTTGGTTTTCTTCTGCTCTAACCCTGCTTTTCTTGGTTTTTTTCGGCTCTTACCCTGTTTTTCTTGGTTTTTTTCAGCTCTAACCCTGTTTTTCTTGGTTTTCTTCCGCTCTAACCCTGCTTTTCTTGGTTTTCTTCGGCTCTAACCCTGTTTTTCTTGGTTTTTTTCGGTTCTAACCCTGTTTTTCTAGGTTTTTTTCGGCTCTAACCCTGTTTTTCTTGGTTTTTTTCCGCTCTAACCCGGCTTTTCGTAGTTTTCTTCAGCTCTAACCCTGCTTTTCTTGTTTTTCTTCCGTTCTAACCCTGTTTTTCTTGGTTTTTTTCGGCTCTAACCCTGTTTTTCTAGGTTTTCTTCCGCTCTAACCCGGCTTTTCTTGTTTTTATTCGGCACTAACCCTGTTTTTCTTTTTTTTTTTCGGCTCTAAACCTGCTTTTCTTGTTTTTTTTCTGCTCTAACCCTGTTTTTCTTGGTTTTCTCCGGCTCTAACCCTGTTTTTCTTGGTTTTCTTCCGCTCTAACCCTGTTTTTCTTGCTTTATTTCGGATCTAACCCTGTTTTTCTTGGGTTTTTTTGGCTCTAACCCTGTTTTTCTTGGTTTTTTTCGGCTCTAACCCTGTTTTTCTTGGTTTTATTCCGCTCTAACCCTGTTTTTCTTGGTTTTATTCCGTTCTAACCCGGCTTTTCTTGTTTTTATTCGGCTTTAACCCTGTTTTTCTTGTTTTTTTCGGCTCTAACCCTGTTTTTCTTGGTTTTCTGCCGTTCTAACCCGGCTTTTCTTGGTTTCTTTCGGCTCTAACCCTGTTTTTCTTGGTTTTCTTTTGTTCTAACCCGGCTTTTCTTGGTTTTCTTCTGCTCTAACCCTGCTTTTCTTGTTTTTTTTCGGCTCTTACCCTGTTTTTCTTGGTTTTTTTCAGCTCTAACCCTGTTTTTCTTGGTTTTCTTCCGCTCTAACCCTGCTTTTCTTGGTTTTCTTCGGCTCTAACCCTGTTTTTCTTGGTTTTTTTCGGCTCTAACCCTGTTTTTCTAGGTTTTTTTCGGCTCTAACCCTGTTTTTCTTGGTTTTTTTCGGCTCTAAACCTGTTTTTCTTGGTTTCCTTCAGCTCTAACCCTGCTTTTCTTGGTTTTCTTCCGTTCTAACCCTGCTTTTCTTGGTTTTTTTTGGCTCTAACCCTGTTTTTCTTGGTTTTCTTCCGCTCTAACCCGGCTTTTCTTGTTTTTATTCGGCACTAACCCTGTTTTTCTTTTTTTTTTTCGGCTCTAAACCTGCTTTTCTTGGTTTTTTTCGGCTCTAACCCTGTTTTTCTTGCTTTATTTCGGCTCTAACCCTGTTTTTCTTGGGTTTTTTTGGCTCTAACCCTGTTTTCCTTGGTTTTTTTCGGCTCTAACCCTGTTTTTCTTGGTTTTCTTCCGTTCTCACCCGGCTTTTCTTGTTTTTATTCGGCTTTAACCCTGTTTTTCTTGATTTTTCGGCTCTAACCCTGTTTTTCTTGGATTTTTTCGGCTCTAACCCTGTTTTTCTTGGTTTTCTTCCGCTCTAACCCTGCTTTTCTTGGTTTTCTTCAGCTCTAACCCCGTTTTTCTTGGTTTTCTTTTGTTCTAACCCGGCTTTTCTTCGTTTTCTTGCGCTCTAACCCTGTTTTCCTTGCTTTTCTTCCGTTCTAACCCGGCTTTTCTTGTTTTTTTTCGGCTCTAACCCTGTTTTTCTTGGTTTTTTCCGGCTCTAACCCTGTTTTTCTTGGTTTTTTTCGGCTCTAACCCTGTTTTTCTTGGTTTTTTTCGGCTCTAACCCTGCTTTTCTTGTTTTTTTTCGGCTCTAACCCTGTTTTTCTTGGTTTTTTTCGGCTCTAACCCTGTTTTTCTAGGCTTTTTTCGGCTCTAACCCTGTTTTTCTTGGTTTTTTTTCGGCTCTAACCCTTCTTTTCTTTTTTTTTTTAACTCTAATTCTGTTTTTCTTGGTTTTCTTTTGATCCACCCTGTTTTTCTTCGTTTTCTACCGCTCGAACCCCGTTTTTCTTGGTTTTCTTCCGTTCTAACCTGGCTTTTCTTGATTTTGTTCCGCTCTAACCCTGTTTTTCTTGGTTTTTCTCGGCTCTAACCCTGTTTTTCTTGGTTTTTTTCGGCTCTAACCCTGTTTTTCTTGTTTTTTTTCGGCTCTAAACCTGTTTTTCTTGGGTTTTTTTGGCTCTAACCCTGTTTTTCTTGGTTTTTTTCGGCTCTAACCCCGTTTTTCTTGGTTTTCTTCTGCTCTAACCCGGCTTTTCTTGGTTTTCTTCAGCTCTAAACCCGTTTTTCTTGGTTTTCTTCCGTTCAAACCCGGCTATTCTTGGTTATTTTCGGCTCTAACCCTGTTTTTCTTGGTTTTTTCCGGCTCTAACCCTGTTTTTCTTGTTTTTTTTCGGCTCTAACCCTGTTTTTCTTGGTTTTCTTCCGCTCTAACCCTGCTTTTCTTGGTTTTCTTCCGCTCTAACCATGTTTTTCTTGGTTTTTTTCGGCTCTAACCCTGTTTTTCTTGCTTTTCTTCCGCTCTAACCCTGCTTTTCTTGGTTTTCTTCGGCTCTAACCCGGTTTTTCTTAGTTTTCTTCCGTTCTAACCCGTCTTTTCTTGGTTTTCTTCCGCTCTAACCCTGTTTTTCTTGGTTTTTTTTCGGCTCTAACCCTGTTTTTCTTGGTTTTTATTCGGCTCTAACCCTGTTTTTCTTGGTTTTTTTCGGCTCTAACCCTGTTTTTCTTGGTTTTTTTCGGCTCTAACCCTCTTTTTCTTGGTTTTCTTCCGTTCTAACCCTGTTTTTTTTGGTTTTTTTCGGCTCTAACCCTGTTTTTCTTGTTTTTTTTTGTCTCTAACCCTGTTTTTCTTTGTTTTTTTCGGCTCTAACCCTGTTTTTCTTGGTTTTCCTCCGCTCTAACCCTGCTTTTCTTGGTTTTCTTCCGTTCTAACCCGGTATTTCTTGGTTTTTTTCCGCTCTAAACCTGTTTTTGTTGGTTTTCTTCCGCTCTAACCCTGCTTTTCTTGGTTTTCTTCCGCTCAAACCCTGTTTTTCTTGGTTTTTTTCGGCTCTAACCCTGTTTTTCTTGTTTTTTTTCGGCTCTAACCCTGTTTTTCTTGGTTTTCTTCCGTTCTAACCCTGCTTTTCTTGGATTTCTTCAGCTATAACCTTGTTTTTCTTGGTTTTCTTCCGTTCTAACCCGGCTTTTCTTGGTTTTCTTGCGCTCTAACCCTGTTTTCCTTGGTTTTCTTCCGTTCTAACCCGGCTTTTCTTGGTTTTTTTCGGCTCTAACCCTGTTTTTCTTGTTTTTTTTCGGCTCTAACCCTGTTTTTCTTGGTTTTTTTCGGCTCTAACCCTGTTTTTCTTGGTTTTCTCCGGCTCTAACCCTGTTTTTCTTGGTATTTTTCGGCTCTAACCCTGTTTTTCTTGTTTTTTTTCTGCTCTAACCCTGATTCTCTTGGTTTTTTTCGGCTCTAAACCTGTTTTTCTTGGTTTCTTTCGGCTCTAACCCTGTTTTTCTTGGTTTTCATCCGCTCTAACCCTTCTTTTCTTTTTTTTTTTCACTCTAACCCTGTTTTTCTTGGTTTTTTTCGGCTCTAACGCTGTTTTTCTTGGTTTTCTTCGGCTCTAACCCTGTTTTTCTTGCTTTTCTTCCGTACTAACCCGGCTTTTCTTGGTTTTCTTCTTTTCTAACCCTGTTTTTCTTGGTTTTCTTTCTATCCACCCTGTTTTTCTTGTTTTTTTTCCGTTCTAACCCGGCTTTTCTTGGTTTTTTTCGGCTCTAACCCTGTTTTTCTTGATTTTCTTTCGTTCTAACCCGTCTTTTCTTGGTTTTCTTTGGCTCTAACCCTGTTTTTCTTGCTTTTTTTCGGCTCTAACCCTGTTTTTCTTGGTTTTCTCCGGCTCTAACCCTTCTTTAGAACTGAAGAAAACCAAGAAAAGCCGGGTTAGAACGGAAGAAAACAAAGAAAAGCAGGGTTAGAGCCGAAAAAACAAAGAAAAACAGGGTTAGAGCCGAAAAAAACCATGAAAAGCCGGGTTAGAACGGCAGAAAACCAAGAAAAACAGGGTTAGAGCGGAAGAAAACCAAGAAAAGCCGGGTTAGAACGGAAGAAAACCAAGAAAAACAGGGTTAGAGCGGAAGAAAACAAAGAAAAGCCGGGTTAGAACGTAAGAAAACTAAGAATAACAGGGTTAGAGCCGAAAAAAACCAAGAAAAACAGGGATAGAGCCGAAAAAAACCAAGAAAAACAGGGTTAGAGCCGAAAAAAACCAAGAAAAAAAGGGTTAGAGCCGAAAAAAACCAAGAAAAACAGGGTTAGAGCCAAAAAAATCCAAGAAAAACTGGGTTAGAGCGGAAGAAAACCAAGAAAAACAGGGTTAGACCCGAAAAAAACCAAGATAAACAGGGTTAGAGTCGAAGAAAACCAAGAAAAGCAGGGTTAAAGCGGAAGAAAACCAAGAAAAACGGGGTTAGAGCTGAAGAAATCCAAGAAAAGCCGGGTTAGAACGGAAGAAAACCAAGAAAAACGGGGTTAGAGCCGAAGAAAACCAAGAAAAGCAGGGTTAGAGCGGAAGAAAACCAAGAAAAACGGGGTTAGAGCCGAAAAAAACCAAGAAAAACAGGGTTAGAGCCGAAAAAAACCAGGAATAGCAGTGTTAGAGCCGAAGAAAACCAAGAAACACAGGGTTAGAGCGGAAGAAAACCAAGAAAAACAGGGTTAGAGCGGAAGAAATCCAAGAAAAGCCGGGTTAGAACGGAAGAAAACCAAGAAAACCGGGGTTAGAGCCGAAGAAAACCAAGAAAAGCAGGGTTAGAGCGGAAGAAAACCAAGAAAAACGGGGTTAGAGCCAAAAAATACCAAGAAAAACAGGGTTAGAGCGAAAGAAAACCAAGAATAGCAGGGTTAGAGCCGAAGAAAACCAAGAAAAACAGGGTTAGAACGAATGAAAACCAAGAAAAACAGGGTTAGAGCCGAAAAAAACCAAGAAAAACAGGGTTAGAGCTGAATAAAAACAAGAAAAGCCGGGTTAGAACGGAACATAACCAAGAAAAACGGGGTTAGAGCGGAAGAAAACCAAGAAAAGCCGGGTTAGAACGGAAGAAAACCAAGAAAAACAGGGTTAGAGCTGAAGAAAACCAGGAAAAGCAGGGTTAGAGCAGAAGAAAACCAAGAAAAACAGGGTTAGACCTGAAAAAAACCAAGAAAAACAGGGTTAGATCCGAAATAAACTAAGAAAAACAGGGTTAGAGTGGAAGAAAACCAAGAAAAGCAGGGTTAGAGCGGAAGAAAACCAACAAAAACAGGGTTAGAGCTGAAAAAAAACAAGAAAAACAGCGGTAGAGCCGAAAAAAACCAAGAAATGTTGTGTTAGAATAGCAGAAAACCAAGAAAAACAGGGTTAGAGCGGAAGAAAAGCAAGAAAAGCCAGGTTAGAACGGAAGAAAACCAAGAAAAACGGGGTTAGAGCCGAAGAAAACCAAGAAAAGCAGGGTTAGAGCGGAAGAAAACCAAGAACAACAGGGTTAGATCCGAAAAAAACCAAGAAATACCGGGTTAGAACGGAAGAAAACCAAGAAAAGCAGGGTTATAGCGGAGGAAAACCAAGAAAAACAGGGTTAGAGCCGAAAAAAACCAAGAAAAACAGGGTTAGAGCCGAAAAAAAACAAGAAAAACAGGGTTAGAGCCGAAAAAACCCAAAGAAAACAGGGTTAGAGCGGAAGAAAACCAAGAAAAACGGGGTTAGAGCCGAAAAAAACCAAGATAAACAGGGTTAGAGCCGAAAAAAACCAAGAAAAACAGGGTTAGAGCCGAAGAAAACCAAGAAAAGCAGGGTTAAAGAGGAAGAAAACCAAGAAAAACAGGGTTAGAGCCGAAGAAATCCAAGAAAAGCCGGGTTAGATCGGAAGAAAACCAAGAAAACCGGGGTTAGAGCCGAAGAAAACCAGGAAAAGCAGGGTTAGAGCGGAAGAAAACCAAGAAAAACGGGGTTAGAGCCGAAAAAAAACAAGAAAAACAAAGTTAGAGCGAAAGAAAACGAAGGATAGCAGGGTTAGAGCCGAAGAAAACCAAGAAAAACAGGGTTAGAGCGGAAGAAAACCAAGAAAAACAGGGTTAGAGCCAAAAAAAACCAAGAAAAACAGGGTTAGAGCCGAAAAAAACCAAGAAAAACAGGGTTAGAGCCGAAAAAAACCAAGAAAAGCCGGGTTAGAACGGAAGAAAACTAAGAAAAACAGGGTTAGAGTGGAAGAAAACCAAGAAAAGCCGGGTTAGAACGGAAGAAAACCAAGAAAAACGGGGTTAGAGCTGAAGAAAAACAAGAAAAGCAGGGTTGGAGCAGAAGAAAACCAAGAAAAACAGGGTTAGAGCTGGAAAAAAACAAGAAAAACACTATTAGATCGGAAAAAAAACAAGAAAAACAGGGTTAGAGTGGAAGAAAACCAAGAAAAGCAGGGTTAGAGCGGAAGAAAACCAACAAAAACAGGGTTAGAGCTGAAAAAAACCAAGAAAAACAGGGTTAGAGCCGAAAAAAATGAAGAAATGCCGGGTTAGAACAGAAGAAAACCAAGAAAAACAGGGTTAGAGCGGAAGAAAAGCAAGAAAAGCCAGGTTAGAACGGAAGAAATCCAAGAAAAACGGGGTTAGAGCCGAAGAAAACCAAGAAAAGCAGGGTTAGAGCCGAAAAAAACCAACAAAAACAGGGTTAGAGCCGAAAAAAACCAAGAAATACCGGGTTAGAACAGAAGAAAATTAAGAAAAGCAGGGTTAGAGCAGAGGAAAACCAAGAAAAACAGGGTTAGAGCCGAAAAAAACCAAGAAAAACAGGGTTAGAGCCGAAAAAACCCAAGAAAAACAAAGTTAGAACAGATGAAAACCAAGAAAAACAGGGTTAGAGCCGGAAAAAACCAAGATAAACAGGGTTAGAGTCGAAGAAAACCAAGAAAAGCAGGGTTAAAGCGGAAGAAAACCAAGAAAAACGGGGTTAGAGCTGAAGAAATCCAAGAAAAGCCGGGATAGAACGGAAGAAAACCAAGAAAAACAAGGTTAGAGTGGAAGAAAACCAAGAAAAGCCGGGTTAGAACGGAAGAAAACCAAGAAAAACGGGGTTAGAGCTGAAGAAAAACAAGAAAAGCAGGGTTGGAGCAGAAGAAAACCAAGAAAAACAGGGTTAGAGCTGAAAAAAAACAAGAAAAACACTATTAGATCGGAAAAAAAACAAGAAAAACAGGGTTAGAGTGGAAGAAAACCAAGAAAAGCAGGGTTAGAGCGGAAGAAAACCAACAAAAACAGGGTTAGAGCTGAAAAAAACCAAGAAAAACAGGGTTAGAGCCGAAAAAAACGAAGAAATGCCGGGTTAGAACAGAAGAAAACCAAGAAAAACAGGGTTAGAGCGGAAGAAAAGCAAGAAAAGCCAGGTTAGAACGGAAGAAATCCAAGAAAAACGGGGTTAGAGCCGAAGAAAACCAAGAAAAGCAGGGTTAGAGCCGAAAAAAACCAACAAAAACAGGGTTAGAGCCGAAAAAAACCAAGAAATACCGGGTTAGAACAGAAGAAAATTAAGAAAAGCAGGGTTAGAGCAGAGGAAAACCAAGAAAAACAGGGTTAGAGCCGAAAAAAACCAAGAAAAACAGGGTTAGAGCCGAAAAAACCCAAGAAAAACAGGGTTAGAACAGAAGAAAACCAAGAAAAACAGGGTTAGAGCCGGAAAAAACAAAGATAAACAGGGTTAGAGTCGAAGAAAACCAAGAAAAGCAGGGTTAAAGCGGAAGAAAACCAAGAAAAACGGGGTTAGAGCTGAAGAAATCCAAGAAAAGCCGGGATAGAACGGAAGAAAACCAAGAAAAACGGGGTTAGAGCCGAAGAAAACCAAGAAAAGCAGGGTTAGAGCGGAAGAAAACCAAGAAAAACAGGGTTAGAGCCGAAAAAAACAAGAAAAACAGAATTAGAGCGGAAGAAAACCAGGAATAGCAGTGTTAGAGCCGAAGAAAACCAAGAAAAGCAGGGTTAGAGCGGAAGAAAACCAAGAAAAACAGGGTTAGAGCGGAAGAAATCCAAGAAAAGCCGGGTTAGATCGGAAGAAAACCAAGAAAACCGGGGTTAGAGCCGAAGAAAACCAAGAAAAGCAGGGTTAGAGCGGAAGAAAACCAAGAAAAACGGGGTTAGAGCCGAAAAAAAACAAGAAAAACAGGGTTAGAGCGGAAGAAAACCAAGAATAGCAGGGTTAGAGCGGAAAAAAACCAAGAAAAACCGGGTTAGAACGGAAGAAAACCAAGAAAAACAGGGTTAGAACGGAAGAAAACCAAGAAAAACAGGGTTAGAGCCGAAGAAAACCAAGAAAAGCAGGGTTAGAGCGGAAGAAAACCAAGAAAAACGGGGTTAGAGCGGAAGAAAACCAAGAAAAGCCGGGTTAGAACGGAAGAAAACCAAGATAAACAGGGTTAGAGCTGAAGAAAACCAGGAAAAGCATGGTTAGAGCAGAAGAAAACCAAGAAAAACGGGGTTAGACCTGAAAAAAACCAAGAAAAACAGGGTTAGATCTGAAATAAACCAAGAAAAACAGGGTTAGAGTGGAAGAAAACCAAGAAAAGCAGGGTTAGAGCGGAAGAAAACCAACAAAAACAGGGTTAGAGCTGAAAAAAACCAAGAAAAACAGCGTTAGAGCCGAAAAAAACCAAGAAATGCCGGGTTAGAACAGCAGAAAACCAAGAAAAACTGGGTTAGAGCGGAAGAAAAGCAAGAAAAGCCAGGTTAGAACGGAAGAAAACCAAGAAAAACGGGGTTAGAGCCGAAGAAAACCAAGAAAAGCAGGGTTAGAGCGGAAGAAAACCAAGTTAAACAGGGTTAGATCCGAAAAAAACCAAGAAATACCGGGTTAGAACGGAAGAAAACCAAGAAAAGCAGGGTTATAGCGGAGGAAAACCAAGAAAAACAGGGTTAGAGCAGAAAAAACACAAGAAAAACAGGGTTAGAGCCGAAAAAAAACAAGAAAAACAGGGTTAGAGCCGAAAAAAACCCAAAAAAACAGGGTTAGAACGAAAGAAAACCAAGAAAAACAGGGTTAGAGCCGAAAAAAAACCAAGAAAAACAGGGTTAGAGCCGAAAAAAAACAAGAAAAACAGGGTTAGAGCCGAATAAAAACAAGAAAAGCCGGGCTAGAATGGAAGAAAACCAAGAAAAACAGGGTTAGAGCTGAAAAAAACCAAGAAAAACAGGGTTGGAGCCGAAAAAAAACAAGAAAAACAGCGTTAGAGCCGAAAAAACCCAAGAAAAACAGAATAAGAACGGAAGAAAACCAAGATAAACAGGGTTAGAGCCGGAAAAAACCAAGAAAAACAGGGTTAGACCCGAAAAAAACCAAGAAAAGCCGGGTTAGAACGGCAGAAAAGCAAGAAAAACAGGGTTAGAGCAGAAGAAAACCAAGAAAAGCCGGGTTAGAACGAAAGAAAACTAAGAAAAACGGGGTTAGAGCCGAAGAAAACCAAGAAAAGCCGGGTTAGAACGGAAGAAAACCAAGAAAAACGAGGTTAGAGCCGAAAAAAACCAAGATAAACAGGGTTAGAGCCGAAAAAAACCAAGAAAAACAGGGTTAGAGCCGAAGAAAACCAAGAAAAGCAGGGTTAAAGCGGAAGAAAACCAAGAAAAACAGGGTTAGAGCCGAAGAAATCCAAGAAAAGCAGGGTTAGAACGGAAGAAAACCAAGAAAACCGGGGTTAGAGCCGAAGAAAACCAAGAAAAGCAGGGTTAGAGCGGAAGAAAACCAAGAAAAACGGGGTTAGAGCAGAAGAAAACCAAGAAAAGCAGGGTTAGAGCAGAAGAAAACCAAGAAAAGCAGGGTTAGAGCGGAAGAAAACCAAGAAAAACAGGGTTAGAGCTGAAGAAAACCAGGAAAAGCAGGGTTAGAGCAGAAGAAAACCAAGAAAAACAGGGTTAGACCTGAAAAAAACCAAGAAAAACAGGGTTAGATCCGAAATAAACCAAGAAAAACAGGGTTAGAGTGGAAGAAAACCAAGAAAAGCAGGGTTAGAGCGGAAGAAAACCAACAAAAACAGGGTTAGAGCTGAAAAAAACCAAGAAAAACAGCGTTAGAGCCGAAAAAAACCAAGATATGCTGTGTTAGAACAGCAGAAAACCAAGAAAAACAGGGTTAGAGCGGAAGAAAAGCAAGAAAAGCCAGGTTAGAACGGAAGAAAACCAAGAAAAACAAGGTTAGAGCCGAAGAAAACCAAGAAAAGCAGGGTTAGAGCGGAAGAAAACCAAGAAAAACAGGGTTAGATCCGAAAAAAACCAAGAAATACCGGGTTAGAACGGAAGAAAACCAAGAAAAGCAGGGTTATAGCGGAGGAAAACCAAGAAAAACAGGGTTAGAGCCGAAAAAAACCAAGAAAAACAGGGTTAGAGCCGAAAAAAAACAAGAAAAACAGGGTTAGAGCCGAAAAAACCCAAAAAAAACAGGGTTAGAACGGAAGAAAACCAAGAAAAACAGGGTTAGAGCCGAAAAAAAACCAAGAAAAACAGGGTTAGAGCCGAAAAAAACCAAGAAAAACAGGGTTAGAGCCGAAGAAAAACAAGAAAAGCCGGGTTAGAATGGAAGAAAACCAAGAAAAACAGGGTTAGAGCTGAAAAAAAACCAAGAAAAACAGGGTTGGAGCCGAAAAAAAACAAGAAAAACAGGGTTAGAGCCGAAAAAACCCAAGAAAAACAGGGTAAGAACGCAAGAAAACCAAGAAAAACAGGGTTAGAGCCGGAAAAAACCAAGAAAAACAAGGTTAGACCCGAAAAATACAAGAAAAGCCGGGTTAGAACGGCAGAAAAGCAAGAAAAACAGGGTTAGAGCAGAACAAAACCAAGAAAAGCCGGGTTAGAACGAAAGAAAACTAAGAAAAACGGGTTCAGAGCCGAAGAAAACCAAGAAAAGCAGGGTTAGAGCGGAAGAAAACCAAGAAAAACGGGGTTAGAGCCGAAAAAAAAACAAGATAAA
>NC_140672.1:77500-82500 GCF_054131305.1 Coturnix japonica
CCAAGAAAAACAGGGTTAGAGCTGAAAAAAAACCAAGAAAAACAGGGTTGGAGCCGAAAAAAAACAAGAAAAACAGGGTTAGAGCCGAAAAAACCCAAGAAAAACAGGGTAAGAACGCAAGAAAACCAAGAAAAACAGGGTTAGAGCCGGAAAAAACCAAGAAAAACAAGGTTAGACCCGAAAAATACAAGAAAAGCTGGGTTAGAACGGCAGAAAAGCAAGAAAAACAGGGTTAGAGCAGAACAAAACCAAGAAAAGCCGGGTTAGAACGAAAGAAAACTAAGAAAAACGGGTTCAGAGCCGAAGAAAACCAAGAAAAGCAGGGTTAGAGCGGAAGAAAACCAAGAAAAACGGGGTTAGAGCCGAAAAAAAAACAAGATAAACAGGGTTAGAGCCGAAAAAAACCAAAAAAAACAGGGTTAGAGCCGAAGAAAACCAAGAAAAGCAGGGTTAAAGCGGAAGAAAACCAAGAAAAACAGGGTTAGAGCCGAAGAAATCCAAGAAAAGCCGGGTTAGATCGGAAGAAAACCAAGAAAACCGGGGTTAGAGCCGAAGAAAACCAGGAAAAGCAGGGTTAGAGCGGAAGAAAACCAAGAAAAACGGGGTTAGAGCCGAAAAAAAACAAGAAAAACAAAGTTAGAGCGAAAGAAAACGAAGGATAGCAGGGTTAGAGCCGAAGAAAACCAAGAAAAACAGGGTTAGAGCGGAAGAAAACCAAGAAAAACAGGGTTAGAGCCAAAAAAAAACAAGAAAAACAGGGTTAGAGCCGAAAAAAACCAAGAAAAACAGGGTTAGAGCCGAAAAAAAACAAGAAAAGCCGGGTTAGAAAGGAAGAAAACAAAGAAAAACAAAGTTAGAGTGGAAGAAAACCAAGAAAAGCCGGGTTAGAATGGAAGAAAACCAAGAAAAACGGGGTTAGAGCTGAAGAAAACCAAGAAAAGCAGGGTTGGAGCAGAAGAAAACCAAGAAAAACAGGGTTAGAGCTGAAAAAAAACAAGAAAAACAGGATTAGATCGGAAAAAAAACAAGAAAAACAGGGTTAGAGTGGAAGAAAACCAAGAAAAGCAGGCTTAGAGCGGAAGAAAACCAACAAAAACAGGGTTAGAGCTGAAAAAAACCAAGAAAAACAGGGTTAGAGCCGAAAAAAACGAAGAAATGCCGGTTTAGAATAGAAGAAAACCAAGAAAAACAGGGTTAGAGCGGAAGAAAAGCAAGAAAAGCCAGGTTAGAACGGAAGAAATCCAAGAAAAACGGGGTTAGAGCCGAAGAAAACCAAGAAAAGCAGGGTTAGAGCCGAAAAAAACCAAGAAAAACACTGTTAGAGCCGAAAAAAACCAAGAAATACCGGGTTAGAACAGAAGAAAATTAAGAAAAGCAGGGTTAGAGCAGAGGAAAACCAAGAAAAACAGGGTTAGAGCCGAAAAAAACCAAGAAAAACAGGGTTAGAGCCGAAAAAACCCAAGAAAAACAAAGTTAGAACAGAAGAAAACCAAGAAAAACAGGGTTAGAGCCGAAAAAAACCAAGATAAACAGGGTTAGAGTCGAAAAAAACCAAGAAAAGCCGGGTTAGGACGGAAGAAAACCAAGAAAAACAGGGTTAGAGTGGAAGAAAACCAGTTAAAGCAGGGTTAGAGCGGAAGAAAACCAAGAAAAACAGGGTTAGAGCGGAAGAAAACCAAGAAAAGCCGGGTTAGAACGGAAGAAAACCAAGAAAAACAGGGTTAGAGCCGAAAAAAAACAAGAAAAGCCGGGTTAGAACGGAAGAAAACCAAGAAAAACAGGGTTTGAGCCAAAAAAAAACCAAGAAAAGCCGGGTTAGAACGGAAGTAAACCAAGAAAAAAGGGGTTAGAACCGAAGAAAACCAAGAAAAACAGGGTTAGAGCGGAAGGAAACCAAGAAAAACAGGGTTAGAGCGGAAGAAAATCAAGAAAAACAGGGATAGAGTGGAAGAAAACCAAGAAAAACAGGGTTAGAGCAGAGAAAACCAAGTAAAGCAGTGTTAGAGCCGAAAAAAACCAAGAAAAACAGGGTTAGAGCCGAAAAAAAACAAGAAAAGCCGGGTTAGAACGGAAGAAAACCAAGAAAAACAGGGTTAGAGCAGAAGAAAACCAAGAAAAGCAAGGTTAGAGCGGAAGAAAACCAAGAAAAACAGGGTTAGAGCCGAAAAAAACTAAGAAAAACAGGGTTAGAGCCGAAGAAAACCTAGAAAAACAGAGTTAGAGCCGAAAAAAACCAAGAAAAGCAGGGTTACAGCGGAAGAAATCCAAGAAAACAGGGTAAGAGCCGAAAAAAACCAAGAAAAACAGGGTTAGAGCAGAAAAAAACCAATAAACAGGGTTAGAGCGGAAGAAAACCAAGAAAAACAGGGTTAGAGCGGAAGAAAACCAAGAAAAACAGGATTAGTACGTAAGAAAACCAAGAAAAAAAGGGTTAGAGCCGAAAAAATCCAAGGAAAACAGGGTTAGAGTGGAATAAAACCAAGATAAACAGGGTTAGAGCCGAAAAAAACCAAGAAAAGCCGGGTTAGAACGGAAGAAAACCAAGAAAAACGGGGTTAGAGCCGAAGAAAACCAAGAAAAACATGGTTAGAGCGGAAGAAAACCAAGAAAAGCAGGGTTAGAGCCGAAAAAAACCAAGAAAAACAGGGTTAGAGCGGAAGAAAACCAAGAAAAGCAGGGTTAGAGCCGAAAAAAAAACAAGAAAAACAGGGTTAGAGCCGAAAAAAACCAAGTAAATCTGGGATAGAGCGGAAGAAAACAAAGAAAAACAGGGTTAGAGCCGAAAAAAATCAAGAAAATAATGGGTTAGACCGGAAGAAAACAAAGAAAAACAGGGTTAGAATGGAAGAAAACCAAGAAAAACAGGCTTAGAGCCGAAGAAAACCAAGAAAAACAGGGTTAGAGCCGAAAAAAACCAAGTAAAACAGGGTTAGAACGGAAGAAAACCAAGAAAAACAGGGTTAGAGCGGAATAAAACCAAGATAAACAGGGTTAGAGCGGAAGAAAATAAAGAAAAACGGGGTTAGAGCGGAAGAAAACCAAGAAAAACAGGGTTAGAGCTGGAGAAAACCAAGAAAAACAGGGTTAGAGCTGAAAAAAAACCAAGAAAAACAGGGTTGGAGCCGAAAAAAAACAAGAAAAACAGGGTTAGAGCCGAAAAAACCCAAGAAAAACAGGGTAAGAACGCAAGAAAACCAAGAAAAACAGGGTTAGAGCCGGAAAAAACCAAGAAAAACAAGGTTAGACCCGAAAAATACAAGAAAAGCTGGGTTAGAACGGCAGAAAAGCAAGAAAAACAGGGTTAGAGCAGAACAAAACCAAGAAAAGCCGGGTTAGAACGAAAGAAAACTAAGAAAAACGGGTTCAGAGCCGAAGAAAACCAAGAAAAGCAGGGTTAGAGCGGAAGAAAACCAAGAAAAACGGGGTTAGAGCCGAAAAAAAAACAAGATAAACAGGGTTAGAGCCGAAAAAAACCAAAAAAAACAGGGTTAGAGCCGAAGAAAACCAAGAAAAGCAGGGTTAAAGCGGAAGAAAACCAAGAAAAACAGGGTTAGAGCCGAAGAAATCCAAGAAAAGCCGGGTTAGATCGGAAGAAAACCAAGAAAACCGGGGTTAGAGCCGAAGAAAACCAGGAAAAGCAGGGTTAGAGCGGAAGAAAACCAAGAAAAACGGGGTTAGAGCCGAAAAAAAACAAGAAAAACAAAGTTAGAGCGAAAGAAAACGAAGGATAGCAGGGTTAGAGCCGAAGAAAACCAAGAAAAACAGGGTTAGAGCGGAAGAAAACCAAGAAAAACAGGGTTAGAGCCAAAAAAAAACAAGAAAAACAGGGTTAGAGCCGAAAAAAACCAAGAAAAACAGGGTTAGAGCCGAAAAAAAACAAGAAAAGCCGGGTTAGAAAGGAAGAAAACAAAGAAAAACAAAGTTAGAGTGGAAGAAAACCAAGAAAAGCCGGGTTAGAACGGAAGAAAACCAAGAAAAACGGGGTTAGAGCTGAAGAAAACCAAGAAAAGCAGGGTTGGAGCAGAAGAAAACCAAGAAAAACAGGGTTAGAGCTGAAAAAAAACAAGAAAAACAGGATTAGATCGGAAAAAAAACAAGAAAAACAGGGTTAGAGTGGAAGAAAACCAAGAAAAGCAGGCTTAGAGCGGAAGAAAACCAACAAAAACAGGGTTAGAGCTGAAAAAAACCAAGAAAAACAGGGTTAGAGCCGAAAAAAACGAAGAAATGCCGGTTTAGAATAGAAGAAAACCAAGAAAAACAGGGTTAGAGCGGAAGAAAAGCAAGAAAAGCCAGGTTAGAACGGAAGAAATCCAAGAAAAACGGGGTTAGAGCCGAAGAAAACCAAGAAAAGCAGGGTTAGAGCCGAAAAAAACCAAGAAAAACACTGTTAGAGCCGAAAAAAACCAAGAAATACCGGGTTAGAACAGAAGAAAATTAAGAAAAGCAGGGTTAGAGCAGAGGAAAACCAAGAAAAACAGGGTTAGAGCCGAAAAAAACCAAGAAAAACAGGGTTAGAGCCGAAAAAACCCAAGAAAAACAGGGTTAGAACAGAAGAAAACCAAGAAAAACAGGGTTAGAGCCGAAAAAAACCAAGATAAACAGGGTTAGAGTCGAAGAAAACCAAGAAAAGCAGGGTTAAAGCGGAAGAAAACCAAGAAAAACGGGGTTAGAGCTGAAGAAATCCAAGAAAAGCCGGGATAGAACGGAAGAAAACCAAGAAAAACCGGGTTAGAGCCGAAGAAAACCAAGAAAAGCAGGGTTAGAGCGGAAGAAAACCAAGAAAAACAGGGTTAGAGCCGAAAAAAAACAAGAAAAACAGAATTAGAGCGGAAGAAAACCAGGAATAGCAGTGTTAGAGCCGAAGAAAACCAAGAAAAACAGGGTTAGAGCGGAAGAAAACCAAGAAAAACAGGGTTAGAGCGGAAGAAATCCAAGAAAAGCCGGGTTAGAACGGAAGAAAACCAAGAAAAACGAGGTTAGAGCCGAAGAAAACCAAGAAA
>NC_140672.1:85000-87500 GCF_054131305.1 Coturnix japonica
AGAAAAGCCGGGTTAGAACGGAAGAAAACCAAGAAAAACGGGGTTAGAGCTGAAGAAAACCAAGAAAAGCAGGGTTGGAGCAGAAGAAAACCAAGAAAAACAGGGTTAGAGCTGAAAAAAAACAAGAAAAACAGGATTAGATCGGAAAAAAAACAAGAAAAACAGGGTTAGAGTGGAAGAAAACCAAGAAAAGCAGGGTTAGAGCGGAAGAAAACCAACAAAAACAGGGTTAGAGCTGAAAAAAACCAAGAAAAACAGGGTTAGAGCCGAAAAAAACGAAGAAATGCCGGTTTAGAATAGAAGAAAACCAAGAAAAACAGGGTTAGAGCGGAAGAAAAGCAAGAAAAGCCAGGTTAGAACGGAAGAAATCCAAGAAAAACGGGGTTAGAGCCGAAGAAAACCAAGAAAAGCAGGGTTAGAGCCGAAAAAAACCAAGAAAAACAGGGTTAGAGCCGAAAAAAACCAAGAAATACCGGGTTAGAACAGAAGAAAATTAAGAAAAGCAGGGTTAGAGCAGAGGAAAACCAAGAAAAACAGGGTTAGAGCCGAAAAAAACCAAGAAAAACAGGGTTAGAGCCGAAAAAACCCAAGAAAAACAGGGTTAGAACAGAAGAAAACCAAGAAAAACAGGGTTAGAGCCGAAAAAAACCAAGATAAACAGGGTTAGAGTCGAAGAAAACCAAGAAAAGCAGGGTTAAAGCGGAAGAAAACCAAGAAAAACGGGGTTAGAGCTGAAGAAATCCAAGAAAAGCCGGGATAGAACGGAAGAAAACCAAGAAAAACCGGGTTAGAGCCGAAGAAAACCAAGAAAAGCAGGGTTAGAGCGGAAGAAAACCAAGAAAAACAGGGTTAGAGCCGAAAAAAAACAAGAAAAACAGAATTAGAGCGGAAGAAAACCAGGAATAGCAGTGTTAGAGCCGAAGAAAACCAAGAAAAACAGGGTTAGAGCGGAAGAAAACCAAGAAAAACAGGGTTAGAGCGGAAGAAAACCAAGAAAAACAGGGTTAGAGCGGAAGAAATCCAAGAAAAGCCGGGTTAGAACGGAAGAAAACCAAGAAAAACGAGGTTAGAGCCGAAGAAAACCAAGAAAAACAGGGTTAGAACGGAATGACACCAAGAAAAAAAGGGTTAGAGCGGAAGAAAACCAAGAAAAACAGGGTTAGAGCCGAAAAAAAACAAGAAAAACAGGGTTAGAGCCGAAAAAAACCAAGAAAAGCCGGGTTAGAGCGGAAGAAAACCAAGAAAAACAGGGTTAGAGGGGAAGAAATCCAAGAAAAACAGGGTTAGAGCCAAAAAAAAACAAGAAAAAAAACCCTAACCCTAACCCTAACCCTAACCCTAACCCTAACCCTAACCCTAACCCTAACCCTAACCCTAACCCTAACCCTAACCCTACTCTAGCCCTAACCCTAACCCTAAACCTAACCCTACCCTAACCCTAACCCTAACCCTAACCCTAAACCTAACCCTAACCCTAACCCTAACCCTACCCTAAACCTAACCCTAACCCTAACCCTAGCCCTAACCCTAACCCTAACCCTAACCCTAACCCTAACCCTAGCCCTAACCCTAACCCTAACCCTAACCCTAATCCTAACCCTAACCCTAACCCTAACTCTAACCCTAACCCTAACCCTAACCCTAACCCTAACCCTAACCCTACCCTAGCCCTAACCCTAACCCTAACCCTAACCCTAACCCTAATCCTACCCCTAACCCTAACCCTAACCCTAACCCTAACCCTAACCATAACCTAACCCTAATCAATAAAACCAAGAAAAACAAGGTTATAACCGAAAAAAAACCAAGAAAAACAGGGTTAGAGCGGAAGAAATCTAAGAAAAACAGGGTTAGAGCCGAAAAAAATCAAGAAAAGCCGGGTTAGGACGGAAGAAAACCAAGAAAAACAGGGTTAGAGCCGAAGAAAACCAAGAAAAACATGGTTAGAGCGGAAGAAAACTAAGAAAAGCAGGGTTAGAGCCGAAAAAAAACAAGAAAAAAAGGGTTAGAGCCGAAAAAAACCAAGAAAAGCTGGGTTAGAGCGGAAGAAAACCAAGAAAAGCTGGGTTAGACCTGAAGAAAACGAAGGAAAACAGGGTTAGAGAGGAAGAAAATCAAGAAAAGCCGGGTTAGAGCCGAAGAAAACCAAGAAAAACAGGGTTAGAGAAAAGAAAACCAAGAAAAGCCGGGTTAGACCGGAAGAAAACCAAGAAAAACAGGGTTGGAGCCGAAAAAAACCAAGAAAAGCCGGGTTAGAACGGAAGAAAACCAAGAAAAACAGGGTTAGAGCCAAAAAAAACCAAGAAAACCCGGGTTAGAACGGAAGTAAACCAAGAAAAACGAGGTTAGAGCCGAAGAAAACCAAGAAAAACAGGGTTAGAACGGAATGAAACCAAGAAAAAAAGGGTTAGAGCGGAAGAAAACCAAGAAAAACAGGGTTAGAGCCGAAAAAAAACAAGAAAAACAGGGTTAGAGCCGAAAAAAACCAAGAAAAGCCGGG
>NC_140672.1:100000-105000 GCF_054131305.1 Coturnix japonica
AAAACAGGGTTAGAATGGAAGAAAACCAAGAAAAACAGGGTTAGAGCCGAAGAAAACCAAGAAAAACAGGGTTAGAGCCGAAAAAAACCAAGAAAAACAGGGTTAGAACGGAAGAAAACCAAGAAAAACAGGGTTAGAGCGGAATAAAACCAAGATAAACAGGGTTAGAGCGGAAGAAAATAAAGAAAAACGGGGTTAGAGCGGAAGAAAACCAAGAAAAACAGGGTTAGAGCTGGAGAAAACCAAGAAAAACAGGGTTAGAGCTGAAAAAAACCAAGAAAAGCAGGGTTAGTGCGGAAAAAAAACAAGAAAAACAGGGCTAGAGCCGAAGAAAACCAAGAAAAGCCAGGTTAGAACGGAAGAAAACCAAGAAAAACAGGGTTAGAGCCGAAAGAAACCAAGAAAAACAGGGTTAGAGCGGAAGAAAACAAAGAGAAAAAGGGTTAGAGCCGAAGAAAACCAAGAAAAACAGGGTTAGAGCCGAAGAAAACCAAGAAATACAGGGTTAGAGCCGAAGAAAACCAAGAAAAACAGGGTTAGAGCCTAAGAAAACCAATAAAAACAGGGTTAGATCCGGAATAAACCAAGAAAAACAGGGTTAGAGCCGAAAAAAAACAAGAAAACCTGGGTTAGAACAAAAGTAAACCAAGAAAAACAGGGTTAGAGCCGAAAAAATCCAAGAAAAGCCGGGTTAGAATCTAGGAAAATCAAGAAACAATGGGTTAGAGCTGAAGAAAAACAAGAAAAACAGGGTTAGAGCTGGAATAAACCAAGAAAAACGGGGTTAGAGCCGAAAAAATCCAAGAAAAGCCGGGTTAGAACGGAAGAAAACTAAGAAAAACAGGGTTAGAACCGAAAAAAAACAAGAAAAGCAGGGTTAGAGAAGAAAAAAACCAAGAAAAGCCGGGTCAGAACAAAAGAAAACGAGGAAAAACAGGGTTAGAGCTGAAAAGAACCAAGAAAAGCCGGGTTAGAACGGAAGAAAACCAAGAAAAACAGGGTTAGAATGGAAGAAAACCAAAAAAAACAGGGTTAGAGCCGAAAAAAAACAAGAAAAGCCGGGTTAGAACGGAAGAAAACCAAGAAAAACAGGGTTAGAGCGGAAGAAAACCAAGAAAAGCAGGGTTAGAACAAAAGAAAACCAAGAAAAACGGGGTTTGAGCCGAAGAAAACCAAGAAAAACAGGGTTAGAGCGGAAGAAACCCAAGAAAAACACGGTTAGAGCCGAAAAAAACCAAGAAAAACAGGGTTAGAGGCGAAGAAAACGAAGAAAAACATGGTTAGAGAGGAAGAAAACCAAGAAAAACGGGGTTAGAGCCGAAAAAAAACAAGAAAAACAGGGTTAGAGCGGAAGAAAGCCAAGAAAAACAGGGTTAGAGCCGAAAAAAACCAAGAAAAACAGGGTTAGAGCGGAAGATAACCAAGAAAAACAGGGTTAGAGCGGAATAAAACAAAGATAAACAGGGTTAGAGCGGAAGAAAGCCAAGAAAAACAGGGTTAGAGCCGAAGAAAACCAAGAAAAACAAGGTTAGAGCCGAAGAAAACCAAGAAAAACAGGGTTAGAGCCGAAGAAAACCAAGAAAAACAGGGTTAGATCCGGAATAAACCAAGAAAAACAGGGTTAGAGCCGAAAAAATCCAAGAAAAGCCGGGTTAGAATGGAAGAAAACCAAGAAAAACAGGGTTAGAGCGGAAGAAAACCAAGAAAAACAGGGTTAGAGCCAAAAAAAAACAAGAAAAACATAGTTAGAGCCGAAAAAATCCAAGAAAAGCAGGGTTAGAACGGAAGAAAACCAAGAAAAACAGGGTTAGATCCGAAAAAAACCAAGAAAAACAGTGTTAGAACGGAAGAAAACCAAGAAAAACAGGGTTAGAGCGGAAGAAAACCATGATGAACAGGGTTAGAGCCGAAAAAAAACAAGAAAAACAGGGTTAGAGCGGAAGAAAACCAAGAAAAACAGGGTTAGAGCTGGAGAAAACCAAGAAAAACAAGGTTAGAGCCGAAAAAAACAAAGAAAGGCAGGGATAGAGCGGAAAAAAACCAAGAAAAACAGGGTTAGAGCCGAAGAAAACCAAGAAAAGCCGGGTTATAATCTAGGAAAATCAAGAAAAACTGGGATAGAGGTGAAGAAAACCAAGAAAAACAGGGTTAGAGCCGAAGAAAACCAAGAAAAACAGGGTTAGAGCCGAAGAAAACCAAGAAAAACAGGGTTAGATCCGGAATAAACCAAGAAAAACAGGGTTAGAGCCGAAAAAATCCAAGAAAAGCCGGGTTAGAATGGAAGAAAACCAAGAAAAACAGGGTTAGAGCGGAAGAAAACCAAGAAAAACAGGGTTAGAGCCAAAAAAAAACAAGAAAAACAGGGTTAGAGCCGAAAAAATCCAAGAAAAGCAGGGTTAGAATGGAAGAAAACCAAGAAAAACAGAGTTAGAGCCGAAAAAAAACAAGAAAAGCGGGGTTAGAGCGGAAGAAAACCAAGAAAAGCCGGGTTAGAAAGGAAGAAAACCAAGAAAAACAGGGTTAGAGCCGAAAAAAACCAAGAAAAACAGTGTTAGAACGGAAGAAAACCAAGAAAAACAGGGTTAATGCGGAAGAAAACCATGATGAACAGGGTTAGAGCCGAAAAAAAACAAGAAAAACAGGGTTAGAGCGGAAGAAAACCAAGAAAAACAGGGTTAGAGCTGGAGAAAACCAAGAAAAACAAGGTTAGAGCCGAAAAAAACAAAGAAAGGCAGGGTTAGAGCGGAAAAAAAACAAGAAAAACAGGGTTAGAGCCGAAGAAAAGCAAGAAAAGCCGGGTTAGAACGGAAGAAAACCAAGAAAATAAACGTTAGAGCCGAAAAAAACCAAGAAAAACAGTGTTAGAACGGAAAAAAAACAAGAAAATCAGGGTTAGAGCAGAAGAAAACCAAGAAAAGCCGGGTTAGAACGGAAGAAAACCAAGAAAAACAAGGTTAGAGCGGAAGAAAACCAAGAAAAACAGGGTTAGAGAGGAAGAAACCCAAGAAAAGAAGGGTTAGAGCCGGAGAAAACCAAGAAAAACAGGGTTAGAGCCGAAAAAAACCAAGAAAAACAGGGTTAGAGCGGAAGAAAACCAAAAAAAGAAGGGTTAGAGTGGAAGAAAACCAAGAAAAACAATGTTAGAGCAGAGAAAAACCAAGAAAAACAGGGTTAGAGCCGAAAAAACCAAGAAAAGCCGGCTTAGAACAAAAGAAAACCAAGAAAAACAGGGTTAGAGCCGATAAAATCCAAAAAAAACGGGTTAGAACGGAAGAAAACCAAGAAAAACAGGGTTAGAACCGAAAAAAAACAAGAAAAGCCGGGTCAGAACAAAAGAAAACGAAGAAAAACAGGGTTAGACCGAAGAAAACCAAGAAAAACAGGGTTAGAGCCGATAAAATACAAGAAAAGCCGGGTTAGAACGTAAGAAAACCAAGAAAAACAGGGTTAGAGCGGAAGAAAACCAAGAAAAGCAGAGTTAGAATGGAAGAAAACCAAGAAAAACGGGGTTAGAGCCGAAGAAAACCAAGAAAAACAAAGTTAGAGCGGAAGAAACCGAAGAAAAACAGGGTTAGAGCCGAAAAAAAGCAAGAAAAACAGGGTTAGAGCGGAAGAAAACCAAGAAAAACATGGTTAGAGCGGAAGAAAACCGAGAAAAAAGGGGTTAGAGCCGAAAAAAACCAAGAAAAGCCGGGTTAGAGCGGAAGAAAACCAAGAAAAACAGGGTTAGAGCCGAAATAAACCAAGAAAAACAGGGTTAGAGCGGAAGAAAACCAAGAAAAACAGGGTTAGAGCGGAATAAAACCAAGAGAAACAGGGTTAGAGCGTAAGAAAACCAAGAGAAACAGGGTTAGAGCCGAAGAAAACCAAGAAAAATAGGTTAGAGCGGAATAAAACCAAGAAAAACAGGATTAGATCCGGAATAAACGAAGAAAAACAGGGTTAGAGCTGAAAAAAACCAAGAAAAGCTGGGTTAGAACAAAAGAAAACCAAGAAAAACAGGGTTAGAGATGAAAAAAATCCAAAAAAAGCCGGGTTAGAATGGAAGAAAACCAAGAAAATCAGGGTTAGAACGTAAGAAAACCAAGAAAAACAGAGTTAGAGCCAAATAAAGCCAAGAAGAACAGGGTTAGAGCCGAAAAAATCCAAGAAAAGCCGGGTTAGAACGGAAGAAAACCAAGAAAAACGGGGTTAGAGCCGAAGAAAACCAAGAAAAGCAGGGTTAGAGCGGAAGAAAACCAAGAAAAACAGGGTTAGAGCCAAAAAAAACCAAGAAAAACAGGGTTAGAGCCGAAAAAATCCAAGAAAAGCCGGCTTAGAACGTTAGAAAACCAAGAAAAACAGGGTTAGAGCCGAAAAAAACCAAGAAAAGCCGGGTTAGAAAGGAAGAAAACCAAGAAAAACAGGGTTAGAGCCGAAGAAAACCAAGAAAAACAGGGTTAGAGCCGAAAAAAACCAAGAAAAACAGGTTAGAGCCGAAAAAAACCAAGAAAAGCCGGGTTAGAACGGAAGAAAACCAAGAAAAACAGGGTTAGAGCGGGAGAAAACCAAGAAAAACAGTGTTAGAGCGGAAGAAACTCAAGAAAAACAGGGTTAGAGCCGAAAAAAACCATGAAAAAACTTGGTTAGAGCGGAAGAAAACCAAGAAAAACGGGGTTAGAGCCGAAGAAAACCAGGAAAAAGAGGGTTAGAGCCGAAAAAAACCAAGAAAAACAGGGTTAGAGCCAGAAAAAACCAAGAAAAGCCGGGTTAGAGCGGAAGAAAACCAAGAAAAACAGGATTTGTACGTAAGAAAACCAAGAAAAGAAGGGTTAGAGCCGAAAAAAACCAAGAAAAACAGGGTTAGAGCGGAATAAAACCAAGAAAAACAGGGTTAGAGCCGAAAAAAAACAACAAAAACAGGGTTAGAGCGGAAGAAAACCATGAAAAGCCGGGTAAGAACGGAAGAAATCCAAGAAAAACAGGGTTAGAACAGAAGAAAACCAAGAAAAACAGGGTTA
>NC_140672.1:110000-127500 GCF_054131305.1 Coturnix japonica
ACCTAAGAAAAACGGGATTAGAGCTGAAGAAAACCAAGAAAAGCAGGGTTAGAGCCAAAGAAAACCAAGAAAAACAGGGTTAGAGCGGAAGAAAACCAAGAAAAACAGGGTTAGAGCCGAAATAAACCAAGAAAAACTGGGTTAGAGCCGAAAAAAACCAAGAAAAGCCGTGTTAGAACAAAAGAAAACCAAGAAAAACAGGGTTAGAGCCGAAGAAAATCAAGAAATGCCGGGTTAGAACAGAAGAAAACCAAGAAAACCAGGGTTAGAGCCGAAAAAACCCAAGAAAAACAGGGTTAGAGCAGAAGAAAACCAAGAAAAAGAAGGTTAGAGCAGAAGAAAACCAAGAAAAACAGGGTTAGAGCCGAAAAAAACCAAGAAAAGCCTGGTTTGAACAAAAGAAAACCAAGAAAAACAGAATTAGAGCCGAAAAAATCCAAGAAAAGCCGGGTTAGAATGGAAGAAAACCAAGAAAGACAGGGTTAGAGCCGAAAAAATCCAAGAAAAGCCGGGTTAGAGCGGAAGAAAACCAAGAAAAACGGGGTTAGAGCCGAAAAAAACCAAGAAAAACAGGGTTAGAGCGGAAGAAAACCAAGATAAACAGGGTTAGAGCCAAAAAAAACCAAGAAAAACAGGGTTAGAGCGGAAGAAAACCAAGAAAAACAGGGTTAGAGCGGAATAAAACCAAGATAAACAGGGTTAGAGCGGAAGAAAACCAAGAAAAATAGGGTTAGAGCCGAAAAAAAACAAGAAAAACAGGGTTAGAGCCGAAATAAACCAAGATAAACAGGGTTAGAGCCGAAGAAAACTAAGAAAAGCCGGGTTAGAACGGAAGAAAACCAAGAAAAGCAGGGTTAGAGCCGAAGAAAACCAAGAAAAACAGGGTTAGAGCGGAAGAAAACCAAGAAAAACAGGGTTAGAGCCGAAAAAAACCAAGAAAAACAGGGTTAGAGCCGAAAAATCCAAGAAAAACAGGGTTAGAGCCGGAGATAACCAAGAAAAACAGAGTTAGAGCCGAAAAAAAACAAGAAAAACAGGGTTAGAGCCGAAAAAAACCAAGAAAAACAGGGTTAGAGCCGGAGATAACCAAGAAAAACAGGGTTAGAGCCGAAAAAAACCAAGAAAAACAGGGTTAGAGCTGAAAAAAACCGAGAAAATCCGGGTTAGAAGAAAACCAAGAAAAACAGGGTTAGAGCGGAAGAAAACCAAGAAAAGCAGGGTTAGAACAAAAGAAAACCAAGAAAAACGGGGTTAGAGCCGAAGAAAACCAAGAAAAACAGGGTTAGAGTGGAAGAAACCCAAGAAAAACACGGTTAGAGCCGAAAAAAAAAAAAAGAAAAACAGGGTTAGAGCGGAAGAAAACCAAGAAAAACAGGGTTAGAGCCGAAAAAAACCAAGAAAAACAGGGTTAGAGCGGAAGAAAACCAAGAAAAACAGGGTTTGAACGGAAGAAAACCAGGATAAGCCGGGTTAGAACGGAAGAAAACCAAGAAAAACAGGGTTAGAGCCGAAAAAAACCAAGAAAAGCCGGGTTAGTAAATAAGAAAACCAAGAAAAGCCGGGTTAGAACGGAAGGAAACCAAGAAAAACAGGGTTAGAACGGAAGAAAACCAAGAAAAACAGGGTTAGAGCTGAAAAAACCCAAGAAAAACAGGGTTAGAACAGAAGAAAACCAAGAAAAGCCGGGTTAGAACGGAAGAAAACCAAGAAAAACAGGGTTAGAGCGTAAGAAAACCAAGGAAAACAGGGTTAGAGTCGAAAAAAACCAAGAAAAGCCGGGTTAGAACGGAAGAAAACCAAGAAAAGCAGGGTTAGAGCCGAGGAAAACCAAGAAAAACAGTGTTAGAGCGGAAGAAAACCAAGAAAAACAGGGTTAGAGCTGAAAAAAACCAAGAAAAACAGGGTTAGAGCCGAAAAATCCAAGAAAAAGAGGGTTAGAGCCGGAGATAACCAAGAAAAACAGAGTTAGAGCCGAAAAAAAACAAGAAAAACAGGGTTAGAGCTGAAAAAAACCGAGAAAATCCGGGTTAGAAGAAAACCAAGAAAAACAGGGTTAGAGCGGAAGAAAACCAAGAAAAGCAGGGTTAGAACAAAAGAAAACCAAGAAAAACGGGGTTAGAGCCGAAGAAAACCAAGAAAAACAGGGTTAGAGTAGAAGAAACCCAAGAAAAACACGGTTAGAGCCGAAAAAAAACAAGAAAAACAGGGTTAGAGCAGAAGAAAACCAAGAAAAACATGGTTAGAGCGGAAGAAAACCAAGAAAAACGGGGTTAGAGCGGAAGAAAACCAACAAAAACAGGTTTAGAGCGGAAAAAAACCAAGAAATACCGGGTTAGAACGGAAGAAAACCAAGAAAAGCAGGGTTAGAGCGAAAGAAAACGAAGAAAAGCAGGCTTAAAGCCGAAAAAAACCAAGAAAAACAGGGTTAGAACAGAAGAAAACCAAGAAAAGCCGGGTTAGAACGGAAGAAAACCAGGAAAAGCCGGGATAGAACGGAAGAAAACCAAGAGAAACTGGGTTAGAGCGGAAGAAAACCAAGAAAAACAGGGTTAGAGCAGAAGAAAACCAAGAAAAGCCGTGTTAGAACAAAAGAAAACCAAGAAAAACAGGGTTAGAGCCGAAGAAAATCAAGAAATGCCGGGTTAGAACAGAAGAAAACAAAGAAAAACAGGGTTAGAGCCGAAAAAACCCAAGAAAAACAGGGTTAGAGCAGAAGAAAACCAAGAAAAAGCAGGGTTAGAGCAGAAGAAAACCAAGAAAAACAGGGTTAGAGCCGAAAAAAACCAAGAAAAGCCTGGTTTGAACAAAAGAAAACCAAGAAAAACAGGGATAGAGAGGAAGAAAATCAAGAAAAGCCGGGTTAGAACGGAAGAAAACCAAGAAAAACAGGGTTAGAGCTGAAAAAATCCAAGAAAAGCCGGGTTAGAACGGAAGAAAACCAAGAAAAACGGGGTTAGAGCCGAAGAAAACCAAGAAAAACATGGTTAGAGCGGAAGAAAACCAAGAAAAACGGGGTTAGAGCCGAAAAAAACCAAGAAAAACAGGGTTAGAGCGGAAAAAAACCAAGAAAAACTGGGTTAGATCCGAAAAAAACCAAGAAAAACAGGGTTAGAGCGGAAGAAAACCAAGAAAACCAGGGTTACAGCGGAATAAAACCAAGATAAACAGGGTTAGAGCGGAAGAAAACCAAGAAAAACAGGGTTAGAGCCGAAAAAAAACAAGAAAAACAGGGTTAGAGCCGAAAAAAACCAAGATAAACAGGGTTAGAGCCGAAGAAAACCAAGAAAAACAGGGTTAGAGCGGAAGAAAACCAAGAAAAACAGGGTTAGAGCCAGAGAAAACCAAGGAAAGCTGGGTTAGAACGGAAGAAAACCAAGAAAAACAGGGTTAGAGCCGAAGAAAACTAAGAAAAGCCGGGTTAGAACGGAAGAAAACCAAGAAAAGCAGGGTTAGAGCCGAAAAAAACCATGAAATGCCATGGTTAGAGCCGAAAAAAAACAAGAAAAACGGCAGTAGAGCCGAAAAAAACCAAGAAAAACAGGGTTAGAGCCGAAAATAAGCAAGAAAAACAGGGTTAGAGCCAAAAAAAAACCAAGAAAAACAGGGTTATAGCGGAAGAAAACCAAGAAAAGCCGGGTTAGAACGGAAGAAAACCAAGAAAAACGGGGTTAGAGCGGAAGAAAACCAAGAAAAACAGGGTTAGAGCCGAAGAAAACCAAGAAAAACAGGGTTAGAGCCGAAAAAAACCAAGAAAAACAGGGTTAGAGCCGAAAAAAAACAAGAAAAACAGGGTTAGAGCCGGAGATAACCAAGAAGAACAGGGTTAGAGCCGAAAAAAACCAAGAAAAACAGGGTTAGAGCTGAAAAAAACCGAGAAATTCCGGGTTAGAAGAAAACCAAGAAAAACAGGGTTAGAGCGGAAGAAAACCAAGAAAAGCAGGGTTAGAACAAAAGAAAACCAAGAAAAACGGGGTTAGAGCCGAAGAAAACCGAGAAAAACAGGGTTAGAGTGGAAGAAACCAAGAAAAACAAGGTTAGAGCCAAAAAAAAAAAAGAAAAACAGGGTTAGAGCCGAAGAAAACCAAGAAAAACATGGTTAGAGCGGAAGAAAACCAAGAAAAACGAGGTTAGAGCCGAAAAAAAAAAAAAGAAAAACAGGGTTAGAGCGGAAGAAAACCAAGAAAAACAGGGTTAGAGTCGAAAAAAACCAAGAAAAGTTGGGTTAGAACGGAAGAAAACCAAGAAAAGCAGGGTTAGAGCCGAAGAAAACCAAGAAAAACAGGGTTAGAGCGGAAGAAAACCAAGAAAAACAGGGTTAGAGCCGAAAAAAACCAAGAAAAACAGGGTTAGAGCTGAAAAAAACCGAGAAATTCCGGGTTAGAAGAAAACCAAGAAAAACAGGGTTAGAGCGGAAGAAAACCAAGAAAAGCAGGGTTAGAACAAAAGAAAACCAAGAAAAACGGGGTTAGAGCCGAAGAAAACCGAGAAAAACAGGGTTAGAGTGGAAGAAACCCAAGAAAAACACGGTTAGAGCCGAAAAAAAAAAAGAAAAACAGGGTTAGAGCCGAAGAAAACCAAGAAAAACATGGTTAGAGCGGAAGAAAACCAAGAAAAACGAGGTTAGAGCCGAAAAAAAAAAAAGAAAAACAGGGTTAGAGCGGAAGAAAACCAAGAAAAACAGGGTTAGAGTCGAAAAAAACCAAGAAAAGTTGGGTTAGAACGGAAGAAAACCAAGAAAAGCAGGGTTAGAGCCGAAGAAAACCAAGAAAAACAGGGTTAGAGCCGAAGAAAACCAAGAAAAACAGGGTTAGAGCCGAAAAAAACCAAGAAAAACAGGGTTAGAGCCGAAAAATCCAAGAAAAACATTGTTAGAGCCGGAGATAACCGAGAAAAACAGAGTTAGAGCCGAAAAAAACCAAGAAAAACAGGGTTAGAGCTGAAGAAAACCAAGAAAAGCAGGGTTAGAACAAAAGAAAACCAAGAGAAACGGGGTTAGAGCCGAAGAAAACCAAGAAAAACAGGGTTAGAGTGGAAGAAACCCAAGAAAAACACGGTTAGAGCCGAAAAAAAAACAAGAAAAACAAGGTTAGAGCAGAAGAAAACCAAGAAAAACATGGTTAGAGCGGAAGAAAACCAAGAAAAACGGGGTTAGAGCCGAAAAAAAACAAGAAAAACAGGGTTAGAGCGGAAGAAAACCAAGAAAAACAGGGTTACAGCCGAAAAAAACCAAGAAAAACAGGGTTAGAGCGGAAGAAAACCAAGAAAAACAGGGTTAGAGCCGAAGAAAACCAAGAGAAACGGGGTTAGAGCCAAAGAAAACCAAGAAAAACAGGGTTAGAGCCTAAGAAAACCAAGAAAAACAGGGTTAGATCCGGAATAAACCAAGAAAAACAGGGTTAGAGCCGAAAAAAACCAAGAAAAGCCGGGTTAGAACAAAAGTAAACCAAGAAAAACAGGGTTAGAGCCGAAAAAATCCAAGAAAAGCCGGGTTAGAATCTAGGAAAATCAAGAAAAACAGTGTTAGAGCTGAAGAAAACCAAGAAAAACAGGGTTAGAGCCGGAATAAACCAAGAAAATCGGGGTTAGAGCCGAAAAAATCCAAGAAAAGCCGGGTTAGAACGGAAGAAAACCAAGAAAAACAGGCTTAGAGCCGAAAAAAAACAAGAAAAGCAGGGTTAGTGCCGAAAAAAACCACGAAAAGCCGGGTTAGAACGGAAGAAAACCAAGCAAAATAGGGTTAGAGCGGAAGAAAACCAAGAAAAACAGGGTTAGACCCGAAAAAAACCAAGAAAAACAGGGTTAGAGACGAAAAAACCAAGAAAAACCGGGTCAGAACAAAAGAAAACCAAGAAAAACAGGGTTATAGCCGAAAAGAACCAAGAAAAGCCGGGTTAGAACGGAAGAAAACCAAGAAAAACAGGGTTAGAGCCGAAGAAAACCAAAAAAAAACAGGCTTAGAGCCGAAAAAAACCAAGAAAAGCCGGGTTAGAACGGAAGAAAACCAAGAAAAACAGGGTTAGAGCGGAAGAAAACCAAGAAAAGCAGGGTTAGAACAAAAGAAAACCAAGAAAAACGGGGTTAGAGCCGAAGAAAACCAAGAAAAACTGGGTTAGAGCGGAAGAAACCCAAGAAAAACATGGTTAGAGCCGAAAAAAACCAAGAAAAACAGGGTTAGAGGCGAAGAAAACCAAGAAAAACATGGTTAGAGAGGAAGAAAACCAAGAAAAACGGGGTTAGAGCCGAAAAAAAACAAGAAAAACAGGGTTAGAGCGGAAGAAAACCAAGAAAAACAGGGTTAGAGCCGAAAAAAAACAAGAAAAACAGGGTAAGAGCGGAAGATAACCAAGAAAAACAGGGTTAGAGCGGAATAAAACAAAGAGAAACAGGGTTAGAGCGGAAGAAAACCAAGAAAAACAGGGTTACAGCCGAAGAAAACCAAGAAAAACAGGGTTAGATCCGGAATAAACCAAGAAAAACAGGGTTAGAGCCGAAAAAAACCAAGAAAAGCCGGGTTAGAACAAAAGTAAAAGAAGAAAAACAGGGTTAGAGCCGAAAAAATCCAAGAAAAGCCGGGTTAGAATGGAAGAAAACCAAGAAAAACAGGGTTAGAGCTGAAGAAAACCAAGAAAAACAGGGTTAGAGCCCAAAAAAACCAAGAAAAACAGGGTTAGAGCCGAAAAAATTCAAGAAAAGCAGGGTTAGAACAAAAGAAAACAAAGAAAAACAGGGTTAGAGCCGAAAAAAAAAACAAGAAAAGCAGGGTTAGAGCAGAAGAAAACCAAGAAAAGCCGGGTTAGAACGGAAGAAAACCAAGAAAAACAGGGTTAGAGCCGAAGAAAACCTAGAAAAACAGGGTTAGAGCCGAAAAAAAACAAGAAAAACAGTGTTAGAACGGAAGAAAACCAAGAAAAACAGCGTTAGAGCGGAAGAAAACCATGATGAACAGGGTTAGAGCCGAAAAAAACCAAGAAAAACAGGGTTAGAGCGGAAGAAAACCAAGAAAAACAGGGTTAGAGCTGGAGAAAACCAAGAAAAACAGGGTTAGAGCCGAAAAAACCAAGAAAGGCAGGGTTAGAGCGGAAAAAAACCAAGAAAAACAAGGTTAGAGCCGAAGAAAACCAAGAAAAGCTGGGTTAGAACGGAAGAAAACCAAGAAAAACAGGGTTAGAGCGGAAGAAATCCAAGAAAAACAGGGTTGGAGCCGGAGAAAACCAAGAAAAACAGGGTTAGAGCCGAAAAAAAACAAGAAAAACAGGGTTACAGCGGAAGAAAACCAAGAAAAGAAGGGTTAGAGCAGAAGAAAACCAAGAAAAACAAGGTTAGAGCAGAAAAAAACCAAGAAAAACAGGGTTTGAGCCGAAAAAACCAAGAAAAGCCGGGTTAGAACAAAAGAAAACCAAGAAAAACAGGGTTAGAGCTGATAAAATACAAGAAAAGCCCCGTTAGAACGAAAGAAAACCAAGAAAAACAGGGTTAGAACCGAAGAAAACCAAGAAAAACAGGGTTAGAGCCGAAAAAAACCAAGAAAAGCCGGGTTAGAACAGAAGAAAACCAAGAAAAACAGGGTTAGAGCGGAAGAAAACCAAGAAAAGCAGAGTTAGAACGGAAGAAAACCAAGAAAAACGGGGTTAGAGCCGAAGAAAACCAAGGAAAACAAAGTTAGAGCGGAAGAACCCGAAGAAAAACAGGGTTAGAGCCGAAGAAAACCAAGAAAAACAGGGTTAGAGCGGAAGAAAACCAAGAAAACATGGTTAGAGCGGAAGAAAACCGAGAAAAACGGGGTTAGAGCCGAAAAAAACCAAGAAAAGCCGGGTTAGAGCAGAAGAAAACCAAGAAAAACAGGGTTAGAGCCGAAAAAAAACAAGAAAAACAGGGTTAGAGCGGAAGAAAACCAAGAAAAACAGGGTTAGAGCGGAATAAAACCAAGAGAAACAGGGTTAGAGCGGAAGAAAACCAAGAAAAACAGGGTTAGAGCCGAAAAAAAACAACAAAAACAGGGTTAGAGCGGAATAAAACCATGAAAAACAGGGTTAGATCCGGAATAAACGAAGAAAAACAGGGTTAGAGGCGAAAAAAAACCAAGAAAAGCTGGGTTAGAACAAAAGAAAACCAAGAAAAACAGGGTTAGAGATGAAAAAATCCCAGAAAAGCCGGGTTAGAATGGAAGAAAACCAAGAAAAGCAGGGTTAGAGCGGAATAAACCAAGAAAAACAGGGTTAGAGCCAAATAAAACCAAGAAAAACAGGGTTAGAGCCGAAAAAATCCAAGAAAAGCCGGGTTAGAACGGAAGAAAACCAAGAAAAACGGGGTTAGAGCCGAAGAAAACCAAGAAAAACAGGGTTAGAGCCAAAAAAAACCAAGAAAAACAGGGTTAGAGCCGAAAAAATCCAAGAAAAAACGGCTTAGAACGTTAGAAAACCAAGAAAAACAGGGTTAGAGCCGAAAAAAAACAAGGAAAGCAGGGTTAGAGCCGAAAAAAACCAAGAAAACCCGGGTTAGAACGGAAGAAAACCAAGAAAAACAGGGTTAGAGCGGAAGAAAACCAAGAAAAGCCGTTTTAGAAAGGAAGAAAACCAAGAAAAAGGGGGTTAGAGCCGAAGAAAACCAAGAAAAGCAAGGTTAGAGCCGAGGAAAACCTAGAAAAACAGAGTTAGAGCCGAAAAAAAACAAGAAAAGCAGGGTTACAGCGGAAGAAATCCAAGAAAAACAGGGTTAGAGCCGAAAAAAACCAAGAAAAACAGGGTTAGAGCAGAAAAAAACCAAGATAAACAGGGTTAGAGCGGAAGAAAACCAAGAAAAACAGGGTTAGAGCGGAAGAAAACCAAGAAAAGCCGGGTTAGAACGGAAGAAAACCAAGAAAAACAGGGTTAGAGCCGAAGAAAACCATGAAAAGCCGGGTTAGAACGGAAGAAAACCAAGAAAGACTGGGTAAGAGCCAAAAAAAACCATGAAATGCCAGGGTTAGAGCCGAAAAAAACCAAAAAAACAGGGTTAGAGCCGAGAAAAACCAAGAAAAAGAGGGTTAGAGCCGAAAAAAACCAAGAAAAACAGGGCTAGAGCCGAAAAAAACCAAGAAAAACAGGGTTAGAGCGGAAGAAAACCAAGAAAAACAGGGTTAGAAAGGAAGAAAACCAAGAATAAAAGGGTTAGAGCCGAAAAAAAAACAAGAAAAACAGGGTTAGAGCGGAATAAAACCAATGATAAACAGGGTTAGAGCCGAAGAAAACCAAGAAAAGCAGGATTAGAACGGAAGAAAACCAAGAAAAACGGGGTTAGAGCCGAAGAAAACCAAGAAAAACATGTTTAGAGAGGAAGAAAACCAAGAAAAACGGGGTTATAGCCGAAAAAAAACCAAGAAAAACAGGGTTAGAGTCGAAAAAAACCAAGAAAAACAGGGTTAGAGCTAAAGAAAACCAAGAAAAGCAGGGTTAGAGCCGAAGAAAAACAAGAAAAACAGGGTTAGAGCCGAAAAAAACCAAGTAAAGCTGGGTTAGAGCGGAAGAAAACCAAGAAAAACAGGGTTAGAGCCGAAAAAAACCAAGAAAATAATGGGTTAGAGCGGAAGAAAACAAAGAAAAACAGGGTTAGAACGGAAGAAAACCAAGAAAAACGGGGTTAGAGCCGAAGAAAACCAAGAAAAACATGTTTAGAGAGGAAGAAAACCAAGAAAAACGGGGTTAGAGCCGAAAAAAAACCAAGAAAAACAGGGTTAGAGCCGAAAAAAACCAAGAAAAACAGGGTTAGAGCGGAAGAAAACCAAGAAAAGCAGGGTTAGAGCCGAAGAAAAACAAGAAAAACAGGGTTAGAGCCGAAAAAAACCAAGTAAAGCTGGGTTAGAGCGGAAGAAAACCAAGAAAAACAGGGTTACAGCCAAAAAAAACCAAGAAAATAATGGGTTAGAGCGGAAGAAAACAAAGAAAAACAGGGTTAGAACGGAAGAAAACTAAGAAAAACAGGGTTAGAGCCGAAGAAAACCAAGAAAAACAGGGTTAGAGCCGAAAAAAACCAAGAAAAACAGGGTTAGAACGTAAGAAAAGCAAGAAAAACAGGGTTAGAGCGGAATAAAACCAAGATAAACAGGGTTAGAGCGGAAGAAAACAAAGAAAAACGGTGTTAGAGCGGAAGAAAACCAAGAAAAACAGGGTTAGAGCTGGAGAAAACCAAGAAAAACAGGGTTAGAGCCGAAAAAAACCAAGAAAAGCAGGGTTAGTGTGGAAAAAAACCAAGAAAAACAGGGTTAGAGCTGAAGAAAACCAAGAAAAGCCAGGTTAGAACGGAAGAAAACCAAGAAAAACAGGGTTAGAGCCGAAAGAAACCAAGAAAAACAGGGTAAGAGCGGAAGAAAACAAAGAAAAGAAGGGTTAGAGCCGAAAGAAAACCAAGTAAAACAGGGTTAGAGCCGGAATAAACCAAGAAAAACAGGGTTAGAGCCAAAAAAAACCAAGAAAAACAGGGTTAGAGCAGATGAAAACCAAGAAAAACAGGGTTAGAGCGGAAGAAAACCAAGATAAAAAGGGTTAGAGCAGAAGAAAACCAAGAAAAGCCGGGTTAGAGCCGAAAAAAAACAAGAAAAACAGGGTTAGAACAAAAGAAAACCAAGAAAAACAGGGTTAGAGCCGAAAAAAACCAAGAAAAGCCGGGTTAGAACGGAAGAAAACCAAGAAAAACAGGTTTAGAGCCGAAGAAAACCAAGAAAACCATGGTTAGAGCCGAAAAAAAACAAGAAAAACAGGGTTAGAGCCGAAAAAAACAAAGAAAAGCCGGGTTAGAACGGAAGAAAACCAAGAAAAACAGGGTTAGAGCGGAAGAAAACCAAGAAAAACAGTGTTGGAGCGGAAGAAACCCAAGAAAAACAGGGTTAGAGCCGAAAAAAACCATGAAAAAACTTGGTTAGAGCGGAAGAAAACAAAGAAAAACGGGGTTAGAGCCGAAAAAAAACAAGAAAAAGAGGGTTAGAGCCGGAAAAAACCAAGAAAAACAGGGTTAGAGCCGAAAAAAAACAAAAAAAACAGGGTTAGAGCGGAAGAAAACCAAGAAAAACAGGATTAGTACGTAAGAAAACCAAGAAAACAAGGGTTAGAGCCGAAAAAAACCAAGAAAAACAGGGTTAGAGCGGAATAAAACCAAGATAAACAGGGTTAGAGCCGAAGAAAACCAAGAAAAGCCGGGTTAGAACGGAAGAAAACCAAGAAAAACGGGGTTAGAGCCGAAGAAAACCAAGAAAAACATGGTTAGAGCCGAAAAAAAACAAGAAAACCCGGGTTAGAACGGAAGTAAACCAAGAAAAACGAGGTTAGAGCCGAAGAAAACCAAGAAAACCAGGGTTAGAACGGAATGAAACCAAGAAAAAAAGGGTTAGAGCGGAAGAAAACCAAGAAAAACAGGGTTAGAGCCGAAAAAAAACAAGAAAAACAGGGTTAGAGCCGAAAAAAACCAAGAAAAGCCGGGTTAGAGCGGAAGAAAACCAAGAAAAACAGGGTTAGAGGGGAAGAAATCCAAGAAAAACAGGGTTAGAGCCAAAAAAAAACAAGAAAAAAAACCCTAACCCTAACCCGAACCCTAACCCTAACCCTAACCCTAACCCTCCCTAACCCTAACCCTAACCCTAACCCTAACCCTAACCCTAACCCTACTCTAGCCCTAACCCTAACCCTAACCCTAACCCTACCCTAACCCTAACCCTAACCCTAACCCTAAACCTAACCCTAACCCTAACCCTAACCCTACCCTAAACCTAACCCTAACCCTAACCCTAGCCCTAACCCTAACCCTAACCCTAACCCTAACCCTAACCCTAACCCTAGCCCTAACCCTAACCCTAACCCTAACCCTAACCCTAACCCTAACCCTAACTCTAACCCTAACCCTAACCCTAACCCTAACCCTAACCCTAACCCTACCCTAGCCCTAACCCTAACCCTAACCCTAACCCTAACCCTAATCCTACCCCTAACCCTAACCCTAACCCTAACCCTAACCCTAACCCTAACCATAACCTAACCCTAACCAATAAAACCAAGAAAAACAAGGTTATAACCGAAAAAAAACCAAGAAAAACAGGGTTAGAGCGGAAGAAATCCAAGAAAAACAGGGTTAGAGCCGAAAAAAATCAAGAAATGCCGGGTTAGGACGGAAGAAAACCAAGAAAAACAGGGTTAGAGCCGAAGAAAACCAAGAAAAGACGTTTTAGAAAGGAAGAAAACCAAGAAAAAGGGGGTTAGAGTGGAAGAAAACCAAGAAAAGCAAGGTTAGAGCCGAGGAAAACCTAGAAAAACAGAGTTAGAGCCGAAAAAAAACAAGAAAAGCAGGGTTACAGCGGAAGAAATCCAAGAAAAACAGGGTTAGAGCCGAAAAAAACCAAGAAAAACAGGGTTAGAGCAGAAAAAAACCAAGATAAACAGGGTTAGAGCGGAAGAAAACCAAGAAAAACAGGGTTAGAGCGGAAGAAAACCAAGAAAAGCCGGGTTAGAACGGAAGAAAACCAAGAAAAACAGGGTTAGAGCCGAAGAAAACCATGAAAAGCCGGGTTAGAACGGAAGAAAACCAAGAAAGACTGGGTAAGAGCCAAAAAAAACCATGAAATGCCAGGGTTAGAGCCGAAAAAAACCAAAAAAACAGGGTTAGAGCCGAAAAAAACCAAGAAAAAGAGGGTTAGAGCCGAAAAAAACCAAGAAAAACAGGGCTAGAGCCGAAAAAAACCAAGAAAAACAGGGTTAGAGCAGAAGAAAACCAAGAAAAACAGGGTTAGAAAGGAAGAAAACCAAGAATAAAAGGGTTAGAGTTGAAAAAAAAACAAGAAAAACAGGGTTAGAGCGGAATAAAACCAATGATAAACAGGGTTAGAGCCGAAGAAAACCAAGAAAAGCAGGATTAGAACGGAAGAAAACCAAGAAAAACGGGGTTAGAGCCGAAGAAAACCAAGAAAAACATGTTTAGAGAGGAAGAAAACCAAGAAAAACGGGGTTAGAGCCGAAAAAAAACCAAGAAAAACAGGGTTAGAGTCGAAAAAAACCAAGAAAAACAGGGTTAGAGCTAAAGAAAACCAAGAAAAGCAGGGTTAGAGCCGAAGAAAAACAAGAAAAACAGGGTTAGAGCCGAAAAAAACCAAGTAAAGCTGGGTTAGAGCGGAAGAAAACCAAGAAAAACAGGGTTACAGCCAAAAAAAACCAAGAAAATAATGGGTTAGAGCGGAAGAAAACAAAGAAAAACAGGGTTAGAATGGAAGAAAACTAAGAAAAACAGGGTTAGAGCCGAAGAAAACCAAGAAAAACAGGGTTAGAGCCGAAAAAAACCAAGAAAAACAGGGTTAGAACGTAAGAAAAGCAAGAAAAACAGGGTTAGAGCGGAATAAAACCAAGATAAACAGGGTTAGAGCGGAAGAAAACAAAGAAAAACGGGGTTAGAGCGGAAGAAAACCAAGAAAAACAGGGTTAGAGCTGGAGAAAACCAAGAAAAACAGGGTTAGAGCCGAAAAAAACCAAGAAAAGCAGGGTTAGTGTGGAAAAAAACCAAGAAAAACAGGGTTAGAGCTGAAGAAAACCAAGAAAAGCCGGGTTAGAACGGAAGAAAACCAAGAAAAACAGGGTTAGAGCCGAAAGAAACCAAGAAAAACAGGGTAAGAGCGGAAGAAAACAAAGAAAAGAAGGGTTAGAGCCGAAAAAAACCAAGTAAAACAGGGTTAGAGCCGGAATAAACCAAGAAAAACAGGGTTAGAGCCAAAAAAAAACAAGAAAAACAGGGTTAGAGCGGAAGAAAACCAAGATAAAAAGGGTTAGAGCAGAAGAAAACCAAGAAAAGCCGGGTTAGAGCCGAAAAAAAACAAGAAAAACAGGGTTAGAACAAAAGAAAACCAAGAAAAACAGGGTTAGAGCCGAAAAAAACCAAGAAAAGCCGGGTTAGAACGGAAGAAAACCAAGAAAAACAGGGTTAGAGCCGAAGAAAACCAAGAAAACCATGGTTAGAGCCGAAAAAAAACAAGAAAAACAGGGTTAGAGCCGAAAAAAACAAAGAAAAGCCGGGTTAGAACGGAAGAAAACCAAGAAAAACAGGGTTAGAGCGGAAGAAAACCAAGAAAAACAGTGTTGGAGCGGAAGAAACCCAAGAAAAACAGGGTTAGAGCCGAAAAAAACCATGAAAAAACTTGGTTAGAGCGGAAGAAAACAAAGAAAAACTAGGTTAGAGCCGAAAAAAACCAAGAAAAAGAGGGTTAGAGCCGGAAAAAACCAAGAAAAACAGGGTTAGAGCCGAAAAAAAACAAAAAAAACAGGGTTAGAGCGGAAGAAAACCAAGAAAAACAGGATTAGTACGTAAGAAAACCAAGAAAACAAGGGTTAGAGCCGAAAAAAACCAAGAAAAACAGGGTTAGAGCGGAATAAAACCAAGATAAACAGGGTTAGAGCCGAAGAAAACCAAGAAAAGCCGGGTTAGAACGGAAGAAAACCAAGAAAAACGGGGTTAGAGCCGAAGAAAACCAAGAAAAACATGGTTAGAGCGGAAGAAAACTAAGAAAAGCAGGGTTAGAGCCGAAAAAAAACAAGAAAAAAAGGGTTAGAGCCGAAAAAAACCAAGAAAAGCTGGGTTAGAGCGGAAGAAAACCAAGAAAAGCTGGGTTAGACCTGAAGAAAACGAAGGAAAACAGGGTTAGAGAGGAAGAAAATCAAGAAAAGCCGGGTTAGAACGGAAGAAAACCAAGAAAAACAGGGTTAGAGAAAAGAAAACCAAGAAAAGCCGGGTTAGACCGGAAGAAAACCAAGAAAAACAGGGTTAGAGCCGAAAAAAACCAAGAAAAGCCGGGTTAGAACGGAAGAAAACCAAGAAAAACAGGGTTAGAGCCAAAAAAAACCAAGAAAACCCGGGTTAGAACGGAAGTAAACCAAGAAAAACGAGGTTAGAGCCGAAGAAAACCAAGAAAAACAGGGTTAGAACGGAATGAAACCAAGAAAAAAAGGGTTAGAGCGGAAGAAAACCAAGAAAAACAGGGTTAGAGCCGAAAAAAAACAAGAAAAACAGGGTTAGAGCCGAAAAAAACCAAGAAAAGCCGGGTTAGAGCGGAAGAAAACCAAGAAAAACAGGGTTAGGGGGGAAGAAATCCAAGAAAAACAGGGTTAGAGCCAAAAAAAAACAAGAAAAAAAACCCTAACCCTAACCCTAACCCTAACCCTAACCCTAACCCTAACCCTAACCCTAACCCTCCCTAACCCTAACCCTAACCCTAACCCTAACCCTAACCCTACTCTAGCCCTAACCCTAACCCTAACCCTAACCCTACCCTAACCCTAACCCTAACCCTAACCCTAAACCTAACCCTAACCCTAACCCTAACCCTACCCTAAACCTAACCCTAACCCTAACCCTAGCCCTAACACTAACCCTAACCCTAACCCTAACCCTAACCCTAACCCTAGCCCTAACCCTAACCCTAACCCTAACCCTAACCCTAACCCTAACCCTAACTCTAACCCTAACCCTAACCCTAACCCTAACCCTAACCCTACCCTAGCCCTAACCCTAACCCTAACCCTAACCCTAACCCTAATCCTACCCCTAACCCTAACCCTAACCCTAACCCTAACCCTAACCCTAACCATAACCTAACCCTAACCAATTAAACCAAGAAAAACAAGGTTATAACCGAAAAAAAACCAAGAAAAACAGGGTTAGAGCGGAAGAAATCCAAGAAAAACAGGGTTAGAGCCGAAAAAAATCAAGAAAAGCCGGGTTAGGACGGAAGAAAACCAAGAAAAACAGGGTTAGAGCCGAAGAAAACCAAGAAAAGCCGTTTTAGAAAGGAAGAAAACCAAGAAAAAGGGGGTTAGAGCCGAAGAAAACCAAGAAAAGCAAGGTTAGAGCCGAGGAAAACCTAGAAAAACAGAGTTAGAGCCGAAAAAAAACAAGAAAAGCAGGGTTACAGCGGAAGAAATCCAAGAAAAACAGGGTTAGAGCCGAAAAAAACCAAGAAAAACAGGGTTAGAGCAGAAAAAAACCAAGATAAACAGGGTTAGAGCGGAAGAAAACCAAGAAAAACAGGGTTAGAGCGGAAGAAAACCAAGAAAAGCCGGGTTAGAACGGAAGAAAACCAAGAAAAACAGGGTTAGAGCCGAAGAAAACCATGAAAAGCCGGGTTAGAACGGAAGAAAACCAAGAAAGACTGGGTAAGAGCCAAAAAAAACCATGAAATGCCAGGGTTAGAGCCGAAAAAAACCAAAAAAACAGGGTTAGAGCCGAAAAAAACCAAGAAAAAGAGGGTTAGAGCCGAAAAAAACCAAGAAAAACAGGGCTAGAGCCGAAAAAAACCAAGAAAAACAGGGTTAGAGCGGAAGAAAACCAAGAAAAACAGGGTTAGAAAGGAAGAAAACCAAGAATAAAAGGGTTAGAGCCGAAAAAAAACAAGAAAAACAGGGTTAGAGCGGAATAAAACCAATGATAAACAGGGTTAGAGCCGAAGAAAACCAAGAAAAGCAGGATTAGAACGGAAGAAAACCAAGAAAAACGGGGTTAGAGCCGAAGAAAACCAAGAAAAACATGTTTAGAGAGGAAGAAAACCAAGAAAAACGGGGTTAGAGCCGAAAAAAAACCAAGAAAAACAGGGTTAGAGCCGAAAAAAACCAAGAAAAACAGGGTTAGAGCGGAAGAAAACCAAGAAAAGCAGGGTTAGAGCCGAAGAAATACAAGAAAAACAGGGTTAGAGCCGAAAAAAACCAAGAAAATAATGGGTTAGAGCGGAAGAAAACAAAGAAAAACAGGGTTAGAACGGAAGAAAACCAAGAAAAACGGGGTTAGAGCCGAAGAAAACCAAGAAAAACATGTTTAGAGAGGAAGAAAACCAAGAAAAACGGGGTTAGAGCCGAAAAAAAACCAAGAAAAACAGGGTTAGAGCCGAAAAAAACCAAGAAAAACAGGGTTAGAGCGGAAGAAAACCAAGAAAAGCAGGGTTAGAGCTGAAGAAAAACAAGAAAAACAGGGTTAGAGCCGAAAAAAAACAAGTAAAGCTGAGTTAGAGCGGAAGAAAACCAAGAAAAACAGGGTTACAGCCAAAAAAAACCAAGAAAATAATGGGTTAGAGCGTAAGAAAACAAAGAAAAACAGGGTTAGAACGGAAGAAAACTAAGAAAAACAGGGTTAGAGCCGAAGAAAACCAAGAAAAACAGGGTTAGAGCCGAAAAAAACCAAGAAAAACAGGGTTAGAACGTAAGAAAAGCAAGAAAAACAGGGTTAGAGCGGAATAAAACCAAGATAAACAGGGTTAGAGCGGAAGAAAACAAAGAAAAACGGGGTTAGAGCGGAAGAAAACCAAGAAAAACAGGGTTAGAGCTGGAGAAAACCAAGAAAAACAGGGTTAGAGCCGAAAAAAACCAAGAAAAGCAGGGTTAGTGTGGAAAAAAACCAAGAAAAACAGGGTTAGAGCTGAAGAAAACCAAGAAAAGCCGGGTTAGAACGGAAGAAAACCAAGAAAAACAGGGTTAGAGCCGAAAGAAACCAAGAAAAACAGGGTAAGAGCGGA